>NW_027730423.1:0-313 GCF_054177405.1 Leptonychotes weddellii | reverse complement strand
TTTCTTCCTGCTTAATTTGGTTAATTTGTAGTTTTCTCTTCCAGCCTTGTATTAGACTCTATACTACTGGAAAGCTGGCTCTTACCATTCTGCACCCCACCTCCACACTGGTGCAGGTTCGCCCCCTCTGCTCTCATCTCCCTGTGCTCCCCAGGCTTTTAGGACAGACACACTGTTACACCAACCACATTCCTTGGTGATTCCAGTCTCTGCTGGCCCTGGAGGGTCAGCCCCTCTTCAGGGTCGGGCTCTGTCTTGTTCGCTGTTGTATCTCCTGGGGCCTGGCCTGGAGCTGGCGGTCACCACCACCGGA
>NW_027730422.1:0-313 GCF_054177405.1 Leptonychotes weddellii | reverse complement strand
TTTGTTTTCCTTTCTGTGCATCATATGTCCCTTCTGCCACTGAGCAGAAGCAAGCTTGGCTACTTTTCTGTCATAGGTTAAAAAGTATCTCTGTACTATAGGAGAGCTGTGAGATGGGTCCTTCAAACCCTTGCTATTTGAACGGAGGAAATGAAGGAATCTGAACAGTCTTCTCTCTAGCTCTCTGTAGCCTTGCTCCTTCGTTACTACAGAGCTCTATTTTGCATATTAGTAGCTGAATCTAACCTCTTCACTTCTTGTATTTCTCTAGTAACAAGTTCTTATCTCTTTCCTGTTAAATATATATTTCAAG
>NW_027730421.1:0-313 GCF_054177405.1 Leptonychotes weddellii | reverse complement strand
TGCCTGCTCGGGCCAATTCGGAAGCTGATGATGCTTCACTGCGCACTATTTGGAGAATGGTGCCCCCTAATAAATGCTTTTGAAACCCAGGTGAGCAGAAATCCCCATTGCTGCGCCTCTGCTTCCATTCGGCCACCGAACATTGCTAAGCCCATGGCTCCTTCCTTCTGCCACCCAGATTACTGCCCAAACCCGCCATGATGTTGGTCCCATCTTGTCACCTGTCAAAAGGCATTTTGTCTCCAGCACTGCTCCCTGAGCAAGCAACATAACAGAGAGAGACAGGGAGAGCCACAGAGGGTGAGCCAGAGAG
>NW_027730420.1:0-313 GCF_054177405.1 Leptonychotes weddellii | reverse complement strand
GGGGCTTATTTTTTGTTTTTTGTTTTTTTCCTTTCAGCCACTCTGTGTGTTTTGGTTGGGTAATTTAGTCTTTTTAAAATAGTTATTGATAAGTTAAGACTTACTATTGCCATCATATTCATTGGGTTTTTTTGTGTGTGAATTTTTATTTTATTTTATTTTTATTTTTTATTTTTTAATTTTTTATTGTTATGTTAATACATTACATCATTAGGTTTTTTTTTTTTTTTAAAGATTTTATTTATTTACTTGAGAGAGAGAATGAGAGAGAGAGAGCACATGAGAGGGGGGAGGGTCAGAGGGAGAAGCAGGT
>NW_027730419.1:0-313 GCF_054177405.1 Leptonychotes weddellii | reverse complement strand
AAAAGAATAATGTTGGTTCTCTTTACGTTCTCCTTCTTTTTTCTCCGATGTAAGCTTTTTTAGACAGATACGGAAACTATACAAGTCTTGATCAGCAGCCAGGATTTTGGCCCGGCACAGTTTCATTCTCTTATCTGAACTCCTACCTGGCAAAGTGCACTTCCGAGTGCAAACATTTAAACAAGTAATTTATCTACAGATGCTTCAGAAGGCATTCTTTTGCTGTCTGTTGTGAGTGAAAATATATAAAGTTGTATTCAACTGAAAATGCTTGAAATAAAGCTGTAATCTATTTTTTCATTTTTTTAAAAAG
>NW_027730418.1:0-313 GCF_054177405.1 Leptonychotes weddellii | reverse complement strand
TTTGTTTTCCTTTCTGTGCATCATATGTCCCTTCTGCCACTGAGCAGAAGCAAGCTTGGCTACTTTTCTGTCATAGGTTAAAAAGTATCTCTGTACTATAGGAGAGCTGTGAGGTGGGTCCTTCAAACCCTTGCTATTTGAACGGAGGAAATGAAGGAATCTGAACAGTCTTCTCTCTAGCTCTCTGTAGCCTTGCTCCGTGTTACTACAGAGCTCTATTTTGCATATTAGTAGCTGAATCTAACCTCTTCACTTCTTGTATTTCTCTAGTAACAAGTTCTTATCTCTTTCCTGTTAAATATATATTTCAAGG
>NW_027730417.1:0-313 GCF_054177405.1 Leptonychotes weddellii | reverse complement strand
GGTCCCCAGAACTTATTCATCTTCTAAGTGGAAGTTTGTACCCTTTGACCAACTTCACCCATTTCCTCACGCCCCCTCCCCTGACAAGTACCAATCTACTCTGTTTCTATGAGTTTGGGTTTTATTAGATTTCAAATATATAAGTGAGCTCACACGGTATTTAACTTTGCCTTATTTCACTTAGTATAATCACCTCAAGGTTCATCCATGTTGCTGCAAATGGCAGAAATTCCTTCTGGTTTTTTTTTGTGACTGAATAATATTCCAACATATATCACATTTTCTTTACTCATCTTGGCCGTTCCCATGCCTT
>NW_027730416.1:0-313 GCF_054177405.1 Leptonychotes weddellii | reverse complement strand
TTAACACCCAGGCTAATTCTCTGGAGTCAGGCAGTGCAGGGAGGGGAAAGGCAGGGGGGCCCAGGGGACTCTGTGCTGAGCGCTGCAAAGACCAAGGTGAATAGGGTTTGTAGGACAGAGCACTGGAGAGGAGAGAAGTGCACTGAGAGAAGACTCTGAAGAACTGCAAAGGATGCCCACTGAGCATTCAGCAGAGTACCGGTCAGTGCAGACACTTAAGGAAATTACCTGAGGCTGAGGCCAGGGAAAGTGTCCCCAGAAAGGGGAACAGGGAACAGGGCCAGGGGCTCACCTAGGGAAGGAAAGAACATCT
>NW_027730415.1:0-313 GCF_054177405.1 Leptonychotes weddellii | reverse complement strand
CTTCTTTGGCCCAGTGGCTACTTAAGAGTGTGTTGTAGGGGGCGCCTGGGTGGCTCAGTCGGTTAAGCGACTGCCTTCGGCTCAGGTCATGATCCTGGAGTCCCTGGATCGAGTCCCGCATCAGGCTCCCTGCTCGGCGAGGAGCCTGCTTCTCCCTCTAACCCTCCCTCCTCTCATGTACTCTCTCTCTCTCATTCTCACTCTCTCAAATAAATAAGTAAATCTTTAAAAAAAAAAAAAAGAGTGTGTTGTAGAATTTGGGTGTAATTGTGGATTTCCCAAATTTCATTCTCTGACGGATTTCTAGTTCTGT
>NW_027730414.1:0-313 GCF_054177405.1 Leptonychotes weddellii | reverse complement strand
CTGGGATCGAGTCCCACATCGGGCTCCTTGCTCAGCGGGGAGCCTGCTTCTCCCTCTGCTTGTGCTCTCTCTCTGACAAATAAATAAATAAAATCTTTAAAAAGAAAAGAAAATCTGGAGGCATCACAATTCCGGACTTCAAGTTACAGTACAAAGGTCTAGTGATCAAAACAGTATGGTACTGGCACAAAAACTGACATGTAGGTCAGTGGAACAGAATAGAAAACCCAGAAATGAACCCACAACTATACGGTCAATTAATCTTCAACAAAGCAGGAAAGAATATCCAATGGAAAAAAGACAGTCTCTTCAA
>NW_027730413.1:0-5002 GCF_054177405.1 Leptonychotes weddellii | reverse complement strand
TTGTTGCAAATGGCAAGGTTTCATTTTTTTGATGGCTGCAAAATATTCCATTTTTGTGTGTGTGTGTGTATCATCTTCTTTATCCATTCATCTATTAGTGGACATCTGGGCTCTTTCCATAGTTTGGCTATTGTGGACATTGCTGCTATAAACATCGGGGTGCACATACCCCTTCGGATCCCTACATTTGTATCTTTGGGGTAAATACCCAGTAGTGCAATTGCTGCATCATAGGGTAGCTCAATCTTCAACTTTTTGAGGAACCTCTATACTGTTTTCCAGCGTGGCTGCACCAGCTTGCATTCCCGCCAACGGTGTAGGAGGGTTTCCCTTTCTCCGCATCCTCGCCAACATCTGTTTTTTCCTGACTTGTTAATTGTAGCCATTCTGACTGGTGTGAGGTGGTATCTCATTGAGGCTTTGATTTGGATTTCGGAAAGGGAAATTTTTGTCACTGTCCCATATATAGGCCTCCTTCCCTGACACAACTCTTAGAATACTGTATGTTGCTGTTTAATCTTTCACCAAGAGCATTAGTTTTGTTTTTTTTAATATCATTGCTTTTATGGTGAGCATGCCATCTCATAGTCTTTTCCACTTAATATTCTCTTATATTTTTATACATTCCTGCACAGTTTTGTGTTTTTTTTTCATTGCTGCTGTATCAGGAGTGCATTGAGCTAAAACTCAACTAGTAGTGGCTTACATGGTAAACAGTTTGTTGATTTCACTTAAGAAGAAACCTGGAAATAGATGGTCCGGGGCAGGTGTGACTGCTCAAGGATGCTCTCAAGAGTGGAGACCCAGTCTTCCCATGCCGCCATCCTTGGGGTATGGTTTTTATCGTCCTGTAGCACTTCAGGCATTGCCCCTGTACTCCGCGGGGAAGATGGGGGGAAGGCTATAAGAGCAAAAGAGGCCCTGCCAGCTGAATTTGTCCCTTTGTAGGACTTTTTCTCTAAGACCTATCCAGTAAATTGTGTGATTGTCTTACTGGTTAGAAGTGGGTCCCATGGTTACTTCTAGCTGCAAGACTTTCTAGGAAATTTTCAAATGCTGTATTGGAGGATGACAAGGAAGATGGGTCTCTGAATGACTTTTTGATATCCTGCCTACCAAACTTTGTCACAGCTGTGAAGAAGTACTTTGAGGTAGGAGTGTGGTTGTT
Source organism: Leptonychotes weddellii (assembly GCF_054177405.1). Classification (NCBI taxonomy): domain Eukaryota; kingdom Metazoa; phylum Chordata; class Mammalia; order Carnivora; family Phocidae; genus Leptonychotes; species Leptonychotes weddellii. The sequence continues at coordinate 3,834 of NW_027730413.1, read as the reverse complement.
GGAATAATACTTTTCTTTCAAGAGTTAACCCCTGCCATACCACTACAAAACCATATAGCACCCATGACTGAGCAAGGATTAGGAAAGGTTAAATTGAACTCTTTTAAAGAGTGAGGTACAGGGCATCTTACACAGTGTCCAACTTAATTTCTTAATTTAATTCTGAAAATAAAGCTGATTCACCAACTCTTTCCAGAGTGTGTATTTCATTAGCTTAGATTGTGTGAAGCATGACTGACTCTACAAGGTACTTAATGTCATTAAAAATTTGGAAAAAATGCTGTTCAATTTTTAGAAGCATCTTGTAATGTCAGATATGTTAGCAAACCAATTTTAATTTCTCCCATTTTTAGCTGAGCTAGAGACTCACCAAATACGTACGTAAACATTCTGATTCTTTCATATCTTCGTTCAGTGCCTTGATTTTGTTTAATGTAAACATAGAGTATACTTTATGTAATGTCTGGTGCTGCTATGGTTTCAAACCATATTTCGTCGACGTTGGATGCAAGTGATGAAATGTAATTGACTTCCCAGCTCCCTTTCCCATTCTCAAAGAAAAACTGTCCCTAAGCATTGTCCTTGGGATCTATGATCTTCTTTTTGTAAGTTGAAAATTTTGTTGGGTGATTATCCTTCCTTTTGCCCTCCTTATCCTTTTATCCTATATTCAGTTTTTATGTTCTCCCGTCTCCTATAGACGGTCACTTTAATGTGCATTTTTTTATTTGAATGAGCTATTATAAAATAAGTATTTTATGTGAGTGTTTTTCTATATTCTATTTTGTATTGCTTGTATTTGTATTATTTGCATTTTTAAATATTACCTCTTCCCAAAGATGATGGAAGAAAGATAAAGAATACATAATATCTTAAAATGTATATAAAATAAATATTTCCTACTTTTTTCTCCACTCCACACAGTGTTTCTAAGACCATTTCCATGTTAAGTATAAGTACATGGCATCTTGGTCTCTAAGTGTTCCATGGGCTGCACTTTACTTAAGCACTGTCTCATTGATGCGTACTTGGGTTGCCTCCTGACCATGTCCAGCATTTCCCTCTTGCTGCTTGTTACCCCTAGATGGCATGGTGGTCTTTTCCTAGGGCTGTTTTCATGTGGGACACATCTTCTTACCTTCTTAGGTCCTTGCTCATGCCACCTTGGGAGAAGTGCATTCGTTAGCAAGGTAAGCGGTGGCACGGGCCAGTTTTATCAGAGTGTGGCCTCTCCTGGACCCTGGGGTGGGGTATAGTCTTGCTCCCTTTCTCTGCCGCTGTAAACAAGGCTTCAGTGACCATTCCCATTCATGTTGCCTCATAGACCTGTGTGAGAATTTCCATGGGACTTGAACATAGGAGCAGAACTGTTGGGTCATGGGTTAATTACATACATTGTTGTACTTAAATAGTGCCCTAGTGCTCTTATAGTGGTCATACCATGTGCACTTCTCTCACCAGTTGTGTGAGGTCTTCCCCTGTCTATGTACCTGGCTGCACTTGGTATCTTTCAGCTTGCTGATATTTGCTAGTACTGTTTGATGTGAAGTGGTAACTCCTGGTTTTAATGAGCTTTTCTCTGATTTCCTTTCTGAGCATGCCATCAAATGTGTGTTTCTCTTTGGTAAACTGCTGGTTCACATCTTCGCATTTTTCTGCTGTACTTCTCTATTGTTGATTTGTGAAGCTTTCTTATATATTGTAGAAAAAAATCTTTTGTCAGTTTTATGCATTTGAAATACCTGCTAACATTTTCTCAGCTGTTGATTAACTTATTTTTGCTTGTTTTTGTAGATTGCTAAGCCAACAACCTGGCTCTCTCTCTCTCTCTTTTTTTTTTTTTGGTGTTAGATTTTCAAAAAGCATTTATTGTACCTTAATTTTGAAGAAACATTTCTACTTAACTTGCTAAGAAATCACTGAGCCTTTCTGAGACATAAATTGCTTTATTTTTATCTGTTGCAACTATAATACTTGGATTTTTTAAGATCTGTAGAGAGAGTAGTTTAGAGCAAATTGAAATAGAAGTTGAAAGTTTAAGCTGCTTTTATAGCTTTCCAGCCTTTCTCTTCATTAGCATAGCAAAGTGGTCATCTACATGAAACTATACCTTGCCTTTTTCTATTTAGTTAAAAAATTTAAAACCGCATTATATAGTATAAGGCTCTCTAGGTTACGTGAAGTCTGACAAAGACACGAGATGCAAGTGTATTTATTCAGCTTTGTTTCCCCAATAGAGAACTTGGATGTATAATGTGAAAGTTAAAACTTGACAAGAATGTGCTGATCATCAAGTCATAGAATCTGTGTTGCCTTAAACGCATGAATGAATATATTGTGTGGGAATTTTGAGAGTCTAAACTTGGAAATAAAATTTATTAACCTGTGCTGGAACAAAGTGGAATCAGTGATGTTTTTTGAGGAGGGGAGAGGTAATAGGTCTTAAGAGAGTAACTGGCTTCCATTCAAATATAACCAGAAGCCAACTACCTGCTTAGTTTGTTGCAAGAGAGTTTTTGGACTCTTGGGGCAAAGGCAGAGATAGAAGACCATTACTTGGCATGTCTGCATGGATTACAGTGAAGGAAAAATACTAAATTTCTCATTAGCTTTTGCTTCCTTATTAGAGAGAATGATATGATGATCTGGAAGGGTAGCAACAAACCTTAGTAAGAGGGATTAGAGACGTAAGATGAGTGAAAAGATCAGATACAAGTGCCTTTTGATCATAATGAGTTCAGATTTTCTGTTGTGGATGAATTGCATTCCAGTATCCTGGAGAAATCTTTAGATGGAATTGCTGAAAATAGAGTTCTCCTGTCTTTCCAAACTCCTGGTGAGTGAGAACCGTGCCAGAACTGGAGAGAGTGGTGTCTAGTTTCTGAAAGGCGTAAGAAAGAGGTGGATTCTGCCATGTTGGTATGGTTTCCAGGCAGAATTCCAGACTGATAATGAATGGATAGATGATGAAGCTCTGAACTGTCATGAGTCCTGGGTTGTGAACAACAGGATCCAATTCTGAATAACTGCAATACAAATGCGTCTTACTAAAGGATATTGGGTGTCTTGAAGGGAAGACTTAGAGAGCTGGTCTCAGAAAATGGCAGACCCCAGGGGAAGCCAGACGTGAAAATACAGCCAGCCTGTGCTGAGGGAAAGGAGCCATGAGAAAGCTGCCACTGGGGCTCCTGCTGTTAGAGGGTCACTCCTGCCTGCTGGACCCGGGACTCGGCCGCCAGGATGCATTCTGAATTGCCTTTGCTTTCTGTGCCGTTTCCTGCAACTCAAGTCCTCACTAGGTACAGCTGTTGGCTGAGCTTTGGGATGTTGCCCATGCTCTATCTGCCTGGGTTTTGTGAGACTTTGCCTATATATATGTATTTTTTTATTTTATTATGTTAATCACCATACATTACATCATTAGTTTTTGATGTAGTGTTCCATGATTCATTGTTTGCATATAACACCCAGTGCTCCATTCAATACGTGCCCTCTTTAATACTCATCACCAGGCTAACCCATCCCCTCACCGCCCTCCCCTCCAGAACCCTCAGTTTGTTTCTCAGAGTCCATCGTCTCTCATGGTTCATCTCCCCTTCCGATTTCCTCCCCTTCAGTTTTCCCTTCCTACTATCTTCTTCTTCTTCTTTTTTTTTAACATATAGTGTATTATTTGTTTCAGAGATACAGGTCTGTGATTCAACAGTCTTACACAATTCACAGCGCTCACCATAGCACATACCCTCCCCAATGTCTGTCACCCACCACCCCATCCCTCCCACCCCCCACCACTCCAGCAACCCTCAGTTTGTTTCCTGAGATTAAGAATTCTTC
>NW_027730412.1:0-313 GCF_054177405.1 Leptonychotes weddellii | reverse complement strand
TCGTCAAAATTTTCTTGTGATCCCGCCTGGCATACGTAGTATTAAAAATATATATATTCCTCTCAATAAACTACTGTCTCAGAAAAGATTTAAGTCTGTGACACTTCCATTCACTCTCTGCGTTCTCAGTTAACACTTCCTGAACACGTACATTTGGCCGACACTGACCTCACAGTGAAGAATAAAGTGGAGATAAGCAATGAGTAAGTGAACACGCACACGGATAAAATGATAGAATCCTGATAAACATGGAATTAAAACAGCAAATGTGACCCGCAGAGAAAGGACATACGGGAGAATCTGCCAGGAGCTG
>NW_027730411.1:0-313 GCF_054177405.1 Leptonychotes weddellii | reverse complement strand
TGCGTGGTTGTGTGCGCACACGCGTGCGTATGTGGTTGTGTGCTCACACACATATACGTGCGTGGTTGTGTGTGCACACGCGTGCGTACGTGGTTGTGTGCGCATACGCGTGCATACGTGGTTGTGTGCGCACACGCGTATACGTGCGTGGTTGTGTGCGCACACACGTGCGTACATGGTTGTGTGTGCACACGTGTGCATATGTGGCTGTGTGTGCACACGCGTGTGTACATGGCTGTGCACCCATGCATGTGCATGTGCACATGTGACATGCATGTATGCGTGCATCTCTATGTGCATGTGTGTGCACATG
>NW_027730410.1:0-313 GCF_054177405.1 Leptonychotes weddellii | reverse complement strand
AAAGACCCCATCAAAAAGGAGAATTACAGACCAATATCCTTGATGAACATGGATGCAAAAATTCTCACCAAAATACTAGCCAATAGGATCCAACAGTACATTAAAAGGATTATTCACCACGACCAAGTGGGATTTATCCCTGGGCTGCAAGGTTGGTTCAACATCCGCAAATCAATCAACGTGATACAATACATTAACAGAAGAAAGAACAAGAATCATATGATCCTCTCAATAGATGCAGAAAAGCATTTGACAAAGTACAGCATCCTTTCTTGATCAAAACTCTTCAGAGTATAGGCATAGAGGGTACATA
>NW_027730409.1:0-313 GCF_054177405.1 Leptonychotes weddellii | reverse complement strand
GTTAAAGAAACAGGAAGAAGTCCAGATGGCTGAGGAGTGCAGTGTGGAAGTGGGGAGTGGGTGGCGTGGGATTGAAGAAACGAGTGGGCTGGGGCCAGATGGCACGGATCAGTTTGCATGCATTGTGAAGCCACTAGGTGCTTGGAGCTGGGGGGAGGAGGGTGGCACAAATCTGTTCATGGAGGCATTTTGAAAACACCTCATGATAACACCTGCGTAAAAACCATCCAGAGTTTGTGGGAAATGCTGTGACTCAAAAACCTCCGGGGATGGGCCCCAGACATAAGCATGTTTGACAACCTCACCAAGGATT
>NW_027730408.1:0-313 GCF_054177405.1 Leptonychotes weddellii | reverse complement strand
ATCAAATGTACATATAGTGGTCTTCTAGATTTACCTCGTCTCTAGTCATTTGTAATGTTATGGGTCAGGCTAAATCCAGCCTTTCCTGGAATCCTAAAAAACTATAGTTAATCATTTCAAACCTGTGCTAGTTTAAACCATCACTCTCTAGCTCCAGTGGGAAAATAGTTACTTTTTTTTTGTAGTTTTATAATACAGTCATTATAAATCTTTTTTATTCCAAATGCTTGTATTTTTTCATCTTTTGAAAATTAATTTAAACCTTTTGGTTGCTGGATATTAACCAACCTTTTTATTTATTATTTATTTTTTA
>NW_027730407.1:0-313 GCF_054177405.1 Leptonychotes weddellii | reverse complement strand
TTAGAAATTGGAGTGCCAGGGCGCCTGGGTGGCTCAGTTGGTTAAGCGACTGCCTCCGGCTCAGGTCATGATCCTGGAGTCCCGGGATCGAGTCCCGCATCGGGCTCCCTGCTTGGCAGGGAGTCTGCTTCTCCCTCTGACCCTCCTCCCTCTCATGCTCTCTGTCTCTCATTCTCTCTCTCTCAAATAAATAAATAAATAAATAAATAAATAAAGAAATTGGAGTGCCAGTACCAGCCCATCTTCAGTACAACTGCACTGTGTGGCCCATGGAAAAGACAGGTGGCTCATGGAGACTTACCAAGGCTTGAAT
>NW_027730406.1:0-313 GCF_054177405.1 Leptonychotes weddellii | reverse complement strand
TGCGGAGAAGTGAATCTGAGGTGATATTCAGGAGGATAGAAGGCGGGGGAGGGAGCCTCCATCCACTGCTTCTGGCAAGTGATAGAGCCACAGAGCACAAAATCGGAAAGTTTAGAAGTTGGCTCCGCTGAAGGACGTCACTCCAGTGGCTAAGCGGGGGGTGGAACCCTCTGGGACAGTGTGGTCTCAGGACCCTCGGGGTCACAGAAAGACCGGGGGTGCCTGAGTGCGGCAGAGCTCCCAGGTATCGGAGTGAGAAAGCCGGCTGCAGAGACGGAGCCGAGGAGTGGGCACTCAGCTCGGGGTGCCATAA
>NW_027730405.1:0-313 GCF_054177405.1 Leptonychotes weddellii | reverse complement strand
AGAAATGGTGTATTTGGGTTTTGAGAGGTGACAATTTTCTAAATGGCATCTCAGAAACTAGTCTTTTTATCAGAAGTCATAGAGCAAATATATTATCTCCTCTCATACACAGAGGGGACTCATTTCTTGTTAAGGCAAAAAAATGGTGTTTCTAGCTAACATCTGTTAAAAACACCTGCCAATAATATGCTATGATTCAAAAACTTCCAAGACAATGAGAATGAGGAAGAAATAAAAAGCAGCAATGGGTATGATTCACAGATAAGTGTAGAAAGAAATTGTCCTACAATAATTAGCCATTGAATAACAAGCC
>NW_027730404.1:0-313 GCF_054177405.1 Leptonychotes weddellii | reverse complement strand
GTCTCTGGATGGTGTTTTCTCTTTCTCTTGTGTGTGCCTGGTCTTTCTCTGGCAGTATGTAAATTATATGTTATATATATGTCTATATAATTTCATATGCATAAAGACACTGTTCATAAAAACATTTGCTGCTTTTAAATTTTCATCTTCCTTGTATTTTTATCTGTATGCCTTTGCATTAAACATACTTGCAAGATGGAACATTTACCCCTGAAAAAGGAGCACCATTTAATTTTTTAAATATGCTGTAGACATTCACACCACATATGAATCCACACATCTTGCAAGGATTTTATTCAGCCATTTCAAATGG
>NW_027730403.1:0-313 GCF_054177405.1 Leptonychotes weddellii | reverse complement strand
CTGTATTGGTAAGTATGAGCACATATTAATTTAAATAGTAGAGCTATTAACTTTTGTTTCTTAAGAGAAATTCTATGAAGGAGTGACAACTTTGTGCTTAAAGAAGTTAAGGCACCTGGGTGGCTCAGTTGGTTCAGCATCTGCCTTCGGCTCAGGTCATGATCCTGGGGTCCTGGGATAGAGCCCCAAGTTGAGCTCCCTGCTCAGTAGGAAGCCTGCTTCTCCCTCTCCCTGCCACCCACTCATGCTCTCTCTCTCTCTCTTATGATCTCTCTCTCAAATTAAAAAAATCTTTTAAAGTTAAGAGCATACA
>NW_027730402.1:0-5002 GCF_054177405.1 Leptonychotes weddellii | reverse complement strand
TTTTTTTTTTTTAAAGATTTTTTTATTTATTTATCTGAGAGAGAGAATGGGAGACAGAGAGCATGAGAGGAGGAGGATCAGAGGGAGAAGCAGACTCCCCGCCGAACAGGGAGCCCGATGCGGGACTCGATCCCGGGACTCCAGGATCATGACCTGAGCCGAAGGCAGTTGCTTAACCAACTGAGCCACCCAGGCGCCCGCCAGAATGTCTTTTTATACAGTTGGCTTGTTTGACTCAGGACACAAAGTCCAAACATTGCATTTGGTTGCTGTTCCCATCAAGTTTTTCTTAATCTGTGAGAGTCCCCTCTATCATGTATGTATCTTTAGCCTGTGGAAATAGAATTGACTTAAACTGCATATATTGGAAGTATACAATTTGATATATATATATATTTTTTAATTTTATTTACTTTTGAGAGAGAGAGAATGAGAGAGAGAGAGAATGAGAGGGATGAGGGTCAGAGGGAGGAGCAGACTCCCCGCCGAGCAGGGAGCCCGATGCAGAACTCGATTCCGGGACTCCAGGATCATGACCCGAGCCGAAAGCAGTCGCTTAACCAACTGAGCCACCCAGGTTCCCCTGATATATATATTTTTAAGATTTTATTTATTTGACAGAGAGAGAGAGAGAGAGTGCGCACAAGCAGGGGGAGCGGCAGAGGCAGAGGGAGAAGGAGAAGGAGACTCCCAGCTGAGCAGGGAGCCCGATGTGGGGCTTGATCCCAACACCCTGGGATCATGACCTGAGCCGAAGGCAGACGCTTAACGACTGAGCCACCCAGGTGTCCTATTTATTTTCTTTATTCCTTGTTGTGCTGGTTAGAACTTGTAGTACAATGTGGAAATAAAAGTCATCAGAGCACAGATCCTTCTACTGTTTCTAATCTTGAAAAGCCTCTCATCTTCCACCACTTACTGTGACGGTACAGCTCCTAGCTTTCCACTGATGCCCCTCGTCAGTTTAAGGAAGTTACCTTTTATGCCTAGTTTGCAAAAAGTTTTAAAATCAGGAGGAGATGTTGGATTTTGGCAAGTGTTCTTTCCTCCATCTACTGAGATGTACAGTTTTCCTTTTCTTTTGGTTTGTTAATATGGTAAATTACATCGATTAATTTCTTAGTGTTAGAACAGCCTTGCATTCCTGGGATCAACACCACCTGGTCATGATGAATTATCCTTCTTATATATTGTTGGGTATGATTTGCTAAAATTTTCTTTAGAATTTTTACATTTTTGTTCAAGAGGGATTCTGGTCTATAGTTTTCTGTTTTCTAATGTTTTTGTCTAGTTTTGGTATCAGATGTTGCTGGCTTTACAGGATGAAATGGGAGGTATTCCTGCCTTTTCAATTTTCTGGAGTTTGTATTTTTCTTCCTTAAATGTTTGATAGAACCCAAGAGAAACCATCTGCCTTGAGGTTTCTTTTTTTTGAAAGGTTTTAGACTACAAATGCAGTTTTCCTGATAGATACAGGGCTGTTTATCTTTTCTTCTTGAATGCGCTTCGTTCATTAGGGGTCTTTCATGGAGTCTGTCCATTTCGTATTAGTTGCCATAGAATTGTTCATAATACTCACTTACTACCCTTATAATCTGTAGTGAAGTCATTGCTGTCATTTTTGATTTTGCTAATTTGTGCCTTCTCTCTTTTCCTCCTGATCAGTTTGGCCAGAGGCTTATCAATTTTATTGATTTTTTTCTTAGAGCCCCCATTTTCCTCTTTTCTAGTTCACCGACTGCTGCTCTGATGTTATTATTTCCTTTCTTCTGTTTACTTTGGATTTTATTTGCTCTTCTTCCCCAGTTTCTTAAGGTATAAGCTGATGTACTGATTTCAGAACTTATAGGCACTGCATTAGTGGAATCTTAAAAATTTTGATATTCTGTGTTTTCATTTTCATTCGGTTCAAATGATTCATTTCCCTTTTATCTTTTATCCCATGCCTTATTTAAAAGTTAGTTTCTAAACTTTTAAGAGTTTTCCCAAGATTTTTGTTATCCATTTCTGATTTTTTATTTTTTTAAGACTTTGTCAGAGAGAGAGAAAGAGCGCACAAGCAGGGGGAGCGGCAGGCAGAGAGGGAGAGGGAGAAGCAGGCTCCCCACTGAGCAGAGAGCCTGCGAAGGGCTCGATCCCAGGACCCTGGGTGCATGACCCAAACCGAAGGCAGACGCTCAACCGACTGATCCGCCCAGGTGCCCCTGATTTCTGATTTAATTCCAAGTGGTCAGAGAACATATTCTGTAGGACTCAAATCCTGTTAAATCCATTGAGACCTGTTTTATGGCTCAGAGTACATGTCAAAAGATTGGATGGAATGTTCTTTAAATGTCAATCAGTTCAAGTTAACTGATGATGTCTGTTTAAATCTTTTACATACTCACTGATTTTCTGTCCACTTATTCCTTTCAATTGTTGAGAAAGGGATTCTGAAATCTTGGACTGTAACTGTAGGGCTGTCTACTTCTCTCTGCAGCATCCCCTTAGTTTTCACTTCACATTATTTTGGAGCTTTCTTATTAGGAGCATAAATGTTTAGGTGCCAGGTCTTCTTACCAATCTACCAATTTCTGATTAAGAAGTGACACTCACCAAGTGACCGAGTCACCCAGGAAGTCCCCTGAGAACAAGAACTGTCCTACTTTCTGTCTTTATGATTTTGACTATGCTAAGAACCTCATGTTAGTGGAGCCATAAGGTATTTGTCTTTCTGTGACTGGTGTATTTCACTTAGTGTATGTCCTCAAGGTCCATCAGTGTTGTAGCGTATTGCAGTTGTCTTCCTTTTCAAGGCTAATGATATTCTATTGTATGCACATGCCACATTCTGCTTATCCATTCATCTGTCGGTGGACACCTGGGTTGCTTCCATGTATCAGCTATTGCGAATAAAACTGCAATCAATGGGGCACCTGGGTGGCTCAGTTGGTTAAGCGACTGCCTTCGGCTCAGGTCATGATTCTGGAGTCCCAGGATCGAGTCCCACATCGGGCTCCCTGCTCGGTGGGGAGTCTGCTTCTCCCTCTGACCCTCCTCCCTCTCATGTGCTCTCTCTCATTCTCTCTCTGTCAAAAAATAAATAAAATCTTTAAAAAAAAAAAAAAACTGCTATCAACATGGTGTGCAAATATCTCTCTTCTTTCATTTCCTTGGGTATATCAAGAAGTGGAATGCTGGGTCATGTGGTAATTCTACTTTTAATTTTTTTAGGAACCTCCATACTTCTTTCCATAGCAGTTGTACAATTTTACATTCCCACCAACAGGGCACAAGGCCTCAAATTTCTCTCTATTCTTGCGAACACTTATTTTTTTAGTTTTTATTTAAATTCTAGTTAGTTAGCATACAGTGTAATATTAGTTTTAGGTGTACAATGTAGTGATTCAACACTTCCACACACCACCCAGTGCTCATTGAGACAAGTGCACACCTTCCTCCCCATCACCTGTTTCCCCCATTCCCCCACCCACCTCCCCTCTGGTGACCAGCAGTGTGTTCTCTGTAGTTAAGAGTCTGTTTCTTGCATTTTTTTTTTTTTTGATAGTAACCATCTTAATGTGTATGAGGTGGTCTCACCATAGTTTTGATTTTCATTTTCCTAATGATTAGTGATGTGGAGCATCTTTTCTTGTGCTAATTGGCCATTCATAGATCTTTGGAGAAATGTCTCTTCACATCCTTTGCCCGTTTTTGTTTTTGTTTTTAAATATGGGTTGTTTACCTGTTAAGTTGTAGTTCTTTATATATTCTGGTTAACCCTTTATCAGAGACATGATTTGCAAATATTTTCTCCCATTCTGTGGGTTGCCTTTTCATTCTCTTGATTATGACCTTTGATGCACAGAAGTTTTGCATTTTCATGTAGTCCAATTTACCTATTTTTTTTTATTACTTGTGCTATTGGTGTCATTTCCAAGAAATCACTGCCAAATCCAGTGTTATGAAGCTTTCTCCCTATGTTTTTTGTTCTAAGAGTTACAGTTTTAGCTCTTGAGTTGATGTCTCTGGTCCATTTTGAGTTAATTTTTGTGTAAGGGCCCAATATCATTTTCTGTCATGTGGATATCCAGTTTCCCCAGAACCATTTGTGGAAAAAAAGCTCCTTTCCCCACCGAAGTTTTGGCACCCTTGTCAAAAATCATTTGACCATACATACGAGGCTTTATTTCTGGGTTCTCTACTCTATTCCATTGGTCTGTCATCTTTATGCCCACACCACACTGTTTGGATTACTGCAGCTTTTTAGTAAGTTACTACATCAGGGAATGTGAGACTTCCAACTTAGTTCTTCTGATTCAAGATTGTTTTGGCTGTGCAGCTCAGAGAGTCAAATCACCATTTCACGCTGCGGGGAAGATGCAGGGAGAGCAGGGCTGGAAGAGTGCAGGTTGGGATGTATGATGTCTGAGGTCAAGCATTACGAGCACTGAGACCCGGCTACTGGAGACGGCAAACATAGGTCATGGCGGCCTTGACCCGAGTTGCTCAGTGGAAAGACAGGAAGAAAAACCTGAGTGGAGGGGCCTTTAACTGGGACAAGGCAGTGGGAGCAGGGTAATTTTTAAATCTTACCAACTTTCCTCAGGAAAAGGCCCAGACCAACTTTAACAAAGGCAGGTGGGAAGGGTGTCCCACAAACCCCAGACGACGACGAGGAGGTAGGGTCAGACCACCAACCGTAGCGTTACTCTAAAGGGACGTAGACTCAGCAGCTGTGCGGAGGCGGTAAAGGGAAGAGCAAAGGGGTTCTGACAGTCCCAAGAGCCAGGGAACCCAGAAACCACCATAAAACACCTCCCCACACCCCCAAGAGAGACTGCTCAGTGAACAGAAGCCTCGGCAGGTGACTCTGAGATACAGCCAGTGACCTGGGGACATTTCTCAGCTCCACTCTACAGATAAGCAAACCAAACATAACGAGGGAGGGAAGATTAGATAATCCAGGGCGCACTGCCCTGAGGATCTGAAACACCCACCACAACCCCCAAAAGGAAAGAGT
>NW_027730401.1:0-313 GCF_054177405.1 Leptonychotes weddellii | reverse complement strand
AGGACCCCCAGGTCATGACCTGAACCAAAGGCAGAGCCACCCAGACGCCTCTCTCCAAGATCATTTAAATGACTACATGGTATTTCATCATTTGAAAGCAGCACTGTTTTGTTTTGTTTTTAACATATAATGTATTATTTGTTTCAGGGGTACAGGTCTGTGATTCATCAGTCTTTTTTTTTTTTAAAGATTTTATTTATTTATTTGACAAAGACATAGCGAGAGGAGGAACACAAGCAGGGGGAGTGGAAGAGGGAGAAGCAGGCTTCCCGTGGAGCAGAGAGCCTGATGTGGGACTTGATCCCAGGACCCT
>NW_027730400.1:0-313 GCF_054177405.1 Leptonychotes weddellii | reverse complement strand
AGAAGGGGATTTGCAAGAGATGGGAGGACTCCCTCCTGTGGGTGTGCTCAGACCCCCAGCCACCTACCCAGGTAAAAAAGCTTGAGCCAGAGGTGTCAAGGGGGGCAGCTGAGTGGACCTGCGGGGTAAGAACTCACTGTAGCCCTACCCCTCCCTTCCCCCCATCCAGCTACACACACACACACACACACACACACACACACCAAACATGTATATGCTCACACAATTGCACATTCACACATACAAAAACATGTGCACAGGGGAGCCTGGGTGGGTCAGTTGGTTAAGCGACTGCCTTCGGCTCAGGTCATCG
>NW_027730399.1:0-313 GCF_054177405.1 Leptonychotes weddellii | reverse complement strand
TGAGAGACAGAGAGCATGAGAGGGAGGAGGGTCAGAGGGAGAAGCAGACTCCCCGCCGAGCAGGGAGCCCGATGCGGGACTCGATCCCGGGACTCCAGGATCATGACCTGAGCCGAAGGCAGTCGCTTAACCAACTGAGCCACCCAGGCGCCCGGTGTCTGCCTTCTTAAAGGCAGGTATCCACATTAGTTGAGCATATGTTCTCCTAAGAGAGAAGCTGGCAAAAGGTATAGCTCTTTGGACTTTTATGAAGTCAGACCAATTGGGAATGTACTTGCTAGATTTCCATGATTTCTCAGATTTCTTATACTCA
>NW_027730398.1:0-313 GCF_054177405.1 Leptonychotes weddellii | reverse complement strand
AAGCCTGCTTCTCCCTCTCCTGCTCCCGCTCCCACTCCCGCTCCTGCTCCCCCTGCTTGTGTTCCCTCTCTTCGCTGTATCTGTCAAATAAATAAATAAAATCTTAAAAAAAAAGTCATCTGATCTGCACTCATCTCTAAGGAAATGGGCAGTTAATAGTTGTAGTTCAGTTAACAGCTCATTTCTCAAAACTTGGAACTAGCCAAAATCAACAGCATAAAACTATTTTAGACAAAATGGAGAGGTTAAGTATGTTCATTCACCTGCAAATGCACCCTTTCAAACTTCAAGTAGAGACAGCAGAAACCTTACC
>NW_027730397.1:0-313 GCF_054177405.1 Leptonychotes weddellii | reverse complement strand
GGGGCTCGATTCCAGGACCTCAAAATCATGACCTGAGCTGAAGTCAGACACTTGACTGAGCCACCCAGGCCCCTAGTTGTTTCTTAACTAAGCTCCTGTTTTCTGCCTTATTATCTTTAATTTATCTCGCAGAGTCTGCTGGACTGAAGCAACTTTGTCAAGATTCTCTCCCTACCCAAGAGCCTAAAATGGCTCAGAGTCCTTGGTGGCCTCTGATGGGTTTGCCAGTTTGATGGGTTTACCATTCATCACAAGCTGTGGTTTTAAGGCCAATGAATAGTATATATATATCTTATCCATTAGTTCTTCAGCA
>NW_027730396.1:0-313 GCF_054177405.1 Leptonychotes weddellii | reverse complement strand
CTTTCTTATTTTGGGGGATCCTTCTCCTAGTCATTCTGTTGAGGGGTGGTTGAGGGAATGTACAGAGTCCAAATTAGTGACCATGACCCAAGCAAGATGCACCTGTTTTATAGGAACCGTAGGGTTGCTGGCCTCTTGTTCTCCAGCCTGTCTTCTGGGGGAGGGGCCTGCCATGCTGTTACTCAGGCAACCCTGTTTGCGCAGTTGCCCTGCCCCCTGTGGCGGGGGATGGGCTCAGTGGGCTCAGTCCGGGGGCTGGCCTAAAGTCCTTTCCCTGCCACTACCAATGTGCGAGTCTGTGCCCCGTCCCCAG
>NW_027730395.1:0-313 GCF_054177405.1 Leptonychotes weddellii | reverse complement strand
ATTGGATCATAGAGTAGTTCTAATTTAATTTTTTGAGGAACATCCATACTGTTTTGCACAGTGGCTGCACCAGTTTGCATTCCCACCAACACTGCAAGAGGGTTCCTTTTTCTCCACATCCTTACCAACACTGTTGTTTCTGGTGCTTTTTTATTTTAGCCATTCCAACAGGTATGAGGTGATACCTCATTATTTTTTTTTGCGTGTGTGTTTTTTTTTTCTTTTTTTTTTTTTATTCTTATGTTAATCCCCATACATTACATCATTAGTTCTAGATGAAGTGTTCCATGATTCATTGTTCGTGCACAACGCC
>NW_027730394.1:0-313 GCF_054177405.1 Leptonychotes weddellii | reverse complement strand
GACAGCAGGGTCCCTGCTCCAAGGGAGGCCTGCTTCTCCCTCTCCCTTTGCCTGCTGCTCCCCTGGCTTGTGCTCTCTTTCTCTGTCAAATAAATAAATAAAAAATATTTATTAAAAAAGAGTTTTTATCATGAAAGGATGTTGTATTTTGTCAAATGCTTTTCCTATATCTATTAAAATGATCATGTGATTTTTATCTTTCATTTTATTGATGTGATGTATACACTTAATAATTTGTGTATGTTGAACTGTCTTTGCATCCTACAGATAAATCATACTTGGTGGCTATGGTGTATAATTCTTTTTTTTTTTT
>NW_027730393.1:0-313 GCF_054177405.1 Leptonychotes weddellii | reverse complement strand
TAATTACAGTATTTTAATAGGAAAAGATGAGAAACAATTAGATTTCATAGAGACTAAATGAATTATGTTATATCAATATAATATATACACCAGCATATTTAGGCAAATAAATAAGTTTCCCTGCCGAAAATTTGTGTGTGTGTGTATACATATATATAAATAGCATATATATATACGCACCATAGACATACCATGTACATACACACACACACACACACACACACACATATCATAACATAATTTTGTATTATTTTTGTAATAGAAGAAGGTATAAAGTCAAATGAATCAAATTCGTGTTCTTCTATTCTGGAAT
>NW_027730392.1:0-313 GCF_054177405.1 Leptonychotes weddellii | reverse complement strand
AGCCTGATTATTAGTCGTCTTAGCAATATCATGAGGCAACCTCAAGGCCATGTAATACTTCTTTATTTTGTTTTTAGATATTGTCTGTATTATTTTTGATCAGGAGGCAAAGAGCCACTAATGAGACATTCTAATTTCCTTAAGTTTATAGTCTCTGGAGTCAGTTTGTCTGGATTTCTAATCCTGGGCGCCCCCCCCCCCACCCCCCGCCCCTTGCTGTGTGATTTTAGGCAAGTTACTTTTCCTTTCTAAGTCTTAGATTCCCTGTCTAAAATTAGAGTAAAAATGAACCTACCTCAAATTGGGAAGATTA
>NW_027730391.1:0-5002 GCF_054177405.1 Leptonychotes weddellii | reverse complement strand
TTTCAAACTCTTCCAAAAACCTAAGAGGCAGGAGCACTTCCAAACTCATTTTATGAGGCCAGCATTACCCTGATACCAAAACCAGACAAGGACACTAAGAGAAAAGAAAATTATTGGGATGCCTAGGTGGCTCAGTCGGTTAAGCGTCTGCCTTCGGCTCAGGTCATGATCCCAGGGTCCTGGGATCGAGTCCAGCATCGGGCTCCCTGCTCAGCGGGAAATCTGCTTCTCCCTCTCCCTGCCACTCTCCCTACTTGTGCTTGTTTGTTCTCTCTCTATCTCTCTGACAAATAAATAAAATCTTTATTAAAAAAAAAAGAAAAAATTACTGGCCAATATCCCTGATGAACATAGATCCAAAAATTCTCAGTTAAATATTAGCAAACCAAATTCAACAATACATTAAAAGGATCATACACTATGATCAAGTGGGATGTATTCCAGGGATGTCAGGATGGTTGAATATCCACAAATCAATCAAAGTGATAACACCACATTAACAAAATGAAGCATAAAACCCATGATATAGCCACAGATGCAGGAAAAGCATTTGACAAAATTCAACACCCATTTATGATAAAAACTCTCAACAAAGTGGGTATAGAAGGAACATATCTCAGCATATTAAAGGCCCACAGTTAACATCATACTCAAAAATGAAAAACTGAGAGCTTTTCCTCTAAGATCAGGAACAAGACAAGGATGCCCACTCTAGCCACTTTTATTCAACATAATATTGGAAGTCCTAGCCAGAACAATTAGGCAAGAAAAAGAAATCCAAATAAGAAAGGAAGTAGTAAAATTATCACTATTTCAGATGACATGATATTTTATACAGAAAATCCTAAACAGGACATCAAAAAATTGTTAGAACTAATCAACAAATTCAGTGAAGTTGGAGAGTATAAAATCAATATATGAAAATCTGTTAAGTTTCTGTACAAAATAACAAACTATCAAAAAGAGAAAATTAAGAAAATGATCCCATTTATATGTACATCAAAAATAATAAAATACCTAGGAATAAATTTAACCAGGAAGGTCAAAGACCTGTACACTTAAAACTATAAGACATTGATGAAAGAAACTGAAGACAACACAAATAAATGGAAAGATAATCAGTGCCCATGGATTGGAAAAACTATTATCGTTAAAATGTCCATACTACCCAAAGCAATCTATAGATTCAATGCAATACCTATCAAAATTACAATGACATTTTTTTCACAGAAATAGAACAAAAATCCTAAAATTTGTATGGAACCATGAAAGACCCAGAATAGCCAAAGCAATCTTGAGAAGAACAAAAAGCTGGGAGGGGGGAATCGGGGGGAGGGGGGAAGAAATATATATATATGCTTCCTGATTCCAAACTGTATTACAAAGCTATAGTGATCAAAACAGTATGGTATTGGCATAAAAAGAGACATATAGATCAATGGAACAGAGAGCCCAAATGGGTGAAGGGGAATGGGAGATACAGGATTCCAGTTATAGAATGAATAAAATCATGGAAATAAAAGGCACAGTGTAAGGAATACAGTCAATGATATTGTAATGTAAACTGATACAGCCAATATGGAAAACAGTATGGAGGTTCCTCAAAAAATTAAAACTAGAACTACCATATGATCCATCAATTTCATTGCTAGGTATTTATCTGAAGAAAATGAAAACACCAACTTGAAAAGATATCTGCACACCCATGTTCATTACAGCATTATTCATGACAGGCAAGCCATGGAAGGAAACTATCTATGCATTCATTGGTGGATAAATGGATAAAGAAAATGTGATTTGTTTTCATACATACGTACACACACACACACACACACATTCAGCCATTAAAAAAGAAGGAAATTCTGCCATTTGCAGCAACATGAATGGACCTTGCAGTCATTATGCTAAGTGAAATAAGTCAGACAGATAAAAACAAATACCACATGATCCCACTTAATGTGTAATCTAAACAACAAAATGAAATAAAAACAACCAAATTGACAGATTAAAAAAAAAAGATTAGTGGTGACCAGAGGCTGGGGCAGGGGGAGGAGGAAGCATTAGATGGGTAAAGGAGGTCAAAAAGTATAAACTTCCAGTTATAAAATAAATAAGTCCTGGGGATATAATGTACACCATGATAACTGTAGTTAATAACACTGTATATTTGAAAATTTTCTAAGAGAGTAAATTGTAGAAGTTCTCATCACAAGGAAAAAAATTATATGTGGTGATGGGTGTTAACTAGACTTATTGTAGTGATTATTTTGCACTATATACATATATCATATCATTATGTTATACACCTGAAATTAAGATAACATTATATGCCAATTATATCTTAACCAAAAAAAAGTTTTTTAGCACTACAAAGAAGAGACAGGATGATGGTCTTTTCAAATATTAATGCTGAGCCATTAGCTGCCCCTTTAGGGAAAAAAAATTATTCTTGATCCCTATTTCATACCATAGAAAAAGATCAAATCAGATGGATTGTAGCTCTAACTGTGAAAGATAAAACAATTTCTAGAAAATAACAGGAATATCTTGGGAATGGGCAAAGATTTCTTAAACAAGACACAAAAGCATTAACTATAAAAGAAAAGATGAACAAATTAAACTATATCAAAATTGGAATTTATGTTCATTAAAAGAGATGAATAAAAGAATGGAAAGATAAGTCACACTGTGAGAGGGGATATCTGTAACATATCAAAGAGCTCACTTCAGGAACATTTAAAGAACTCCAAAAACCAGTAAGAAAAAGTCAACCCAACAGAAAAGTGGGCAAGAAACATGAACAAACATTTTATAAAATAATACATCTAAATAACCTATCTTTCTATGTTTAACCTCAATAGTAAAAAAGGGAAATGCAATATAAAACCACAAGGAGGTACACTACACATCCACCAAGATGGCTAAAATTAGAAAGACTGACCAGTGGGTTTAAATCTAAGTATTAGGTGGGGTACCTGGGCGGCTCAGTCAGTTAAACATCCGGCTCTGGATTTCCACTCAGGTCATGATCTAAGGGCTGGGTGTGGAGCCTGCTTAAGATTCTCTCTCTCCCTCTCCCTCTGCCCTTCTCCCCCATCTCCCTCTCTTAAAAAAAAAAAAAAAAAAATCTAAGTGATGGGTAGGATGTGGAGCAACTGGAACACTCATACATAGCTGGTAGGTTCGTGAAAATAGGTACAACCACTTTGTACCACTTTGGAAACCTGGGAATATCTACTAAAGATGAACATACACAAACCAACCAGCAGTCCTTTTTTTTTTTTTTTTAAAGCAGTCATTCCCAGGCATATACTCAACAGAAATGCAAACATATGTGCATCAAAAGACATACACAAGAATAGTCACAGCTGGGGCGCCTGGGTGGCTCAGTCGGTTAAGCGTCTGCCTTCAGCTCAGGTCATGATCCCGGGGTCCTGGGATTGAGTCCCGCATCGGGCTCCTTGCTCAGCAGGAAGCTTGCTTCTCCCTCTGCCTCTGCCTGTCTGCCGCTCCCCCTGCTTATGCTCTCTCTCTCACTATCTCTGTCTCTATGTCAAATAAAAATAAATAAAATCTTTAAAAAAAAAAAATAGTCACAGCTGCATTATTCATAAGAGTCTCCAAAATGGAAACAACCCAAATGTCTATCAATAGAAAAATAGAATGTTCTACAACGAAATACTATATAGCTATGAAACTGAACAAACTCCTATTAAACTCAACAACATGAATAAATCTCAACAATACTGAGCAAAAAAAAAAAAAAAAGAACATATATAATTTAATTTACATAAAGTTCAGAATGAACAAAACTAACTGATACTGTTAAAAGTCTGTAGAATAGGTACCTTCCGGGTAATTAGGAGGTAGTTTGAGGGGATTCTAGAATGCTAGGAATGGTGTGTTTTTTTAAATCTGGATGAAGGTTACATATCCATTATTTTGTGATAATTCATCAAGTGATTTATGTACTTTCTCACAATCTGAAGGACTGATAAAGTGTTTGCCTTTGCTTCACCTAACTCAGACTCTCTCAGGGTGGGAAAAGTGTCTAAGCACGGGGCATTCCTCGAGAACCCTGAAAGGCAAATGAATAACCCACTGTCATCTGAAGGTAAAGATAAAGCACATAAAGGATATGCTGAAAATTGTGGAGAGAGATTCTTTGGAAAATTAATACACTGAAAAGCTATCATATAAACTGGGGAATTTAGAATGCCAAAGTGCACACCCAGGGCAGGATATAAGAAGACTCGTAACTTTCACCCCTGGCAGATCTTTAGGCTCAGTACAATCAGGAAGAGAAGGCTAAGGGAGAACTGTAAATAGCCTAGCTACGCATTGAAGGAGTGTCCCAACAGAGAGTAGATACGCAAAGACTAAGAAAACAGGGGTTATTTGGGGGGTAAGAGGTGGGATGGGGAGCTCCAGGTATTCAAGGAAATCTCTGCCAAAAAACTAGCTGACCACAAGCTAAAGAAATGGACACTTCAGAGATCACACAGGGCAAAGATCCAGAAATAAACCCAAACAACTATGGCCAGTTGATTTTAGGAAGGGGTGCCAAGACCATTCAATAGGAAAAGAATAGTCTCTTCATCAAATGGTGCTGGCACAATCGGACATCCACATGCAAATGAATGAAGTTAGACTCCTACTCACGCCATATACAAACTCACAATAGACCAACGATCAAGATATAAAAGCCAAAACTATAAAATTCTTAGAGTGAAACATAAAGTAAATTTTCACGACCTTGGGGGTTCGCAGATACAACACCAAAAGCATAAGCAACAAAAGAAGAAATAAATTGGACTTCATCGAGGGGCGCCTGGGTGGCTCAGTCGTTAAGCGTCTGCCTTCGGCTCAGGTCAAGATCCCAGGGTCCTGGGATCGAGCCCCGCATCCGGCTCCCTGCTCGGCGGGAAGCCTGCTTCTCCCTCTCCCACCCCCCCTGCTTGTGTTCCCCTCTCTCGCTGTGTCTCTGTCAAATAAATAAAAT
>NW_027730390.1:0-313 GCF_054177405.1 Leptonychotes weddellii | reverse complement strand
ATTTTTTTTTTTACATCTAAGTAGTTTATTCTATAAATACACCACAATTTATCAATTCCATTGATGGAGATTTGTAGTTTCAATTATTTTGTTATGAATATAGCTGCAAAGCACATTCTTGTGCAAATCTTTTTATGGGCATATGTTTAAATTTCTTTTGGGTTAATATGTAAGCACTGACTTGCAGGTAGATAAGTAGGTGTATTTTGTAAGAAACTTCCAAATAGTTAATCAAAGTAGCATTGTATACCTAACCAGTGCCATATGAGTTGGACCACTTGATATTGTACTGCAGATCTTTTAAGCTTTATTC
>NW_027730389.1:0-313 GCF_054177405.1 Leptonychotes weddellii | reverse complement strand
AGAAATCTACAAGTAAAATCTATAAAGAAAAGGCCTGTCCTGAAACAAAAGTTCTCTGACATGTACTAATATTGTATGTTATAGTTTTGGAGAGGAGGCTTCAAGAATGATTATGGGGGGCAGCTGGGTGGCTGAGTCAGTTAAGCGTCTGCTTTTGGCTCAGGTCATGATCTCAGGGTCCTGGGATCGAGTCCCACATCGGGCTACCCGCTCAGCAGTGAGTCTGCTTCTCCCCCCTCTCTGCCCCTCCCCGCCTTGTGCTCTCTCAGTCTGTCAAATAAATAAATGAAATCCTAAAAAAAAAAAAAAAAAA
>NW_027730388.1:0-313 GCF_054177405.1 Leptonychotes weddellii | reverse complement strand
ATCCTCCAAAGCTGTACGGAAAGCTTGCAGGGAACAAGGGCTCCCGAGAGCAAACCTGAGCAGATTGCTTAGCCCGGACCCAGCAAGAGCAGGCAATTCTGCCTCCGGCAAAGACCTTTGAGAACCATGGCCACAGGCCCCTCCCCCAGAAGATCAGCAAGAACAGCCAGCCAAGACCAAGCTTACTGATCAATGAGAATGGCAGAACTCCAGCGCTAGGGGAATACAGCACATAGAATTCATGGCTTTTTTCCCATGATTCTTTAGTCTTTCAAAGTTAATATTTTTAATTTTCTTTTTCTATTTTTTTTTC
>NW_027730387.1:0-313 GCF_054177405.1 Leptonychotes weddellii | reverse complement strand
TTTAAGGGAGAGAAAGAGGCTGATCGTATTCAGAAAAACTGCACCTAGGTGTCGTCTGGGTGAATATAGATTGACTTCCTGACTCTCCTTCTGGCATGATAAATCCTAGTTACTATTAACAGTTAATGGAATGGCGCTTACATTTTTTTCTTGAATTTGGAATCCTTCAGGGTAAGTGTTGCTGAACTTCTGATCACAATGTTTGTCAGGATTCTGAAACTTTGAGGCACATACAATTATCCATGCACCTTTAAAAAAATACAGATTATAGACAGGACCTCACACCAGACCCATTGAATTCATTTCTCCCTGT
>NW_027730386.1:0-313 GCF_054177405.1 Leptonychotes weddellii | reverse complement strand
TATTCTAGAAGCTAATCTCATTTAACATGCCAATGGAAAGCAACTAAACACACACCTACATTTAGACCCTTTGAAGCCAAAAATATAGCCAGTAAGAGCTCACTAGTGACCACACCCTGAAGCAGATCTCACCACAGAGGAAACTAAAATCAATCTTGCTAGTAGGTCTGTTTAATTATAGTACAACGAGCAGCTTCTCCCCTTCTTTGCATATTTTATAATGTCTTCATGAATAAATTAAATAAATCAAGCTGAGAGAACTGTATGATTCATTCCCTGATTTTCATTCTTCTGTCTCTCAAGAAATCTGAAA
>NW_027730385.1:0-313 GCF_054177405.1 Leptonychotes weddellii | reverse complement strand
TTTGAAGATGGAGGAAGGGGCCACGATTCTAGGAGTGCAGGCAGCTTCTAGAAGGTGGAAAATGCAAGGAAAGGGATTGTCCCCTGGAGTCTCCAGAAGGATCGCACTCCTAAGGACACCTTGATGTTAGCCCAGTGAATGCCCTTTCAGACTTCTTTCTGAGTTCCAGAATGGTAAGATAATAAATTTGTGTTTCCTTAAAGCCACCAAGCTTGCCACAGCCGCCATAGGAAACTGACAGACCCTTCAACCTCAGGGGGAGATTCCTGCAGGTCCACAGGCAGAAGGCATCAGACAGGTGCATGACCGTCCG
>NW_027730384.1:0-313 GCF_054177405.1 Leptonychotes weddellii | reverse complement strand
CACTTTTTTCTTTCTCCATGCCTGTACCTACAGAGCTGATTATGGCTGTGAATCATCTTACTTTAAGTTTGTGACCATTAACCTGGAGAAGGCCTTTTTTCTGACTGTTAATTCTTTTTTTTTTTTTAACTTCATTACATCATCCATTCTTTATTATAACTTGTTATGCTTCCTTTCCATTTCCTTTCTCAACTGATGACCTTGCTTCCATCAGTAAGAAAGTTGAACTATCAGGAGGGAAATTCCACAGATTTTCACCCCCAAATCTATCCCTTTTCTACATTTGTATCCTTATGTTCTGCCTTTCTGTCAT
>NW_027730383.1:0-313 GCF_054177405.1 Leptonychotes weddellii | reverse complement strand
GACTCCTCACTGGGTCCCAACAGTTCAGTGGGCACAAAGCTTCTCCTGGCTGTCACCACACTTTCTTCCTGCCACAGCCTTGAGGGCCCTGGCTTACAGTTTACAAAGGCAACGAAGGCTCCCTTAGTTAACTTGACCAAGGCCGCACAGCTAAAGGGTGGCAGATCTCTTGACCCCGAGGCAGGCCTAGCACACTCCACTAGAGAGGCTCCAAATGGGGGTCTAATGGGAACATTCCAAGGCTTTGCCAAGCCAGTGGAGGTATTTACCTAGTGTGATCAATGCCCACGCTGTGTTTATTGCAGCCACACTT
>NW_027730382.1:0-313 GCF_054177405.1 Leptonychotes weddellii | reverse complement strand
TGTTTGTATTAGTCAAGTTTATCTTGGTGCAAATTTTACTTTGATAAATAGTAACATGTCATACACGCTGTTCCACCCCTTGATTATTTACGCTTAATACATCTTGAAGATAGTTTGGGGCGCCTGGGTGGCTCAGTTGGTTAAGCGACTGCCTTCGGCTCAGGTCATGATCCTGGAGTCCCGGGATCGAGTCCCGCATGAGGCTCTCTGCTCGGCAGGGAGTCTGCTTCTCCCTCTGACCCTCCTCCCTCTCATGCTCTCTGTCTCTCATTCTCTCTCTCAAATAAATAAATAAAATCTTTAAAAAAAAAAA
>NW_027730381.1:0-313 GCF_054177405.1 Leptonychotes weddellii | reverse complement strand
CAAAAGTCAAAACAATTATACAATGAATGCCCATATAAATACCTCAGCAATGCTCTCATCAACAGTCATGACTAACATAGATTATGGAGAATAACATTATACTATGAGAAGCCAAAAAAAAAAAAAAATAGATGGCAGAGCTAATTAAATGTATACTTACAGTTTTTAAATAACCCAGTATTTCCTTTTTTTTTTTTTTTAAAGATTTTATTTATTTATTTGACAGAGAGAGACACAGCGACAGAGGGAACACAAGCAGAGGGAGTGGGGGAGGGAGAAGCAGGCTTCCCGCGGAGCAGGGAGCCCGATGCGG
>NW_027730380.1:0-5003 GCF_054177405.1 Leptonychotes weddellii | reverse complement strand
AAGATTTTATTTATTTATTTGAGAGAGAGAGAATGAGAGACAGAGAGCATGAGAGGGAGGAGGGTCAGAGGGAGAAGCAGACTCCCTGCCGAGCAGGGAGCCCGATGCGGGACTCGATCCTGTGACTCCAGGATCATGACCTGAGCCGAAGGCAGTCGCCTAACCAACTGAGCCACCCAGGCGCCCCAGGGGTATTACTTTTGATTGGAGCCACAGCAGGTAGGTCTTTGTGATCTTTTCTCTTGGAAAGGGTGAATGCTTACTCACCTGAAGACCCTGTCTCCATCACACCCATTTCTGTAGCTCTTCTGTGCCTGTGACAAAGACAGGGACATTTTGTGTTGGTGGTGGGGAGAGGGATGGGCAATGAAGGAGGAGACGAGCCTGGGCAGGGGTCTTGGGGGTGAACTTGAATTAGGCTAAACTATATCTTGGAAGAACTTTGAAACAGTATTTGGGGGTCAGATAAGAAAAAAGTTTTTAAAAAATTCCCTAGAATCAAAGTTATGTCTCAGCTTACGGAAAATTTGCCAATAATCCCTAAACACTTCTAACTGTGAACTTCTCCTGGGTGTGAGGTGGCAGCCTTATAAATAAATAAATAAATAAATAAATATATATATATATATATATATATATATATATGTATGTATATATATGTATGTATAAGTATATTACAGATGGTAAGATATTCTTCATAAGTACTCTTAGTGCTTGGACCTTTCTGGGAAATTGAAAATAGTAGGGGAAGCAGTTTGAAATGTGTTCTTTCGTTTCAATGACTTTTCAGGAAGAAAGTATTTACAATACCCATGACTATCTGATTTTTTTTCAGGAGTGGTGGGATAGTCACAGCCACAACCTTAGATGTTGAAAAAACTTTTTGCCCAATTTCAGTTCCTCGCCCTGAACAGCTGTGCTCCTATCAAATTCATGACATTGCGTGGTTGCTGAAGTCATGCTGGGCTCCAGGCTGGCTCTTGCTTTGGTTCAGTTTGATTCCACAAACTTTTGCTGTCCCTGACCCTGTGCTAGGCACTGAGCCTGGGGATTGGAGAGAGAAATGAGAAAAGACTTAGTTCCTGCTTCCCATGTCCGTGAGTTTTAAAACTCTGAGTTGGCTTGAGGGGAGGTGTGACTTCAGCTGGGTCTTGATGTGCAGGGGTGGGGCTGTGCAAATTTCAAATTGGGAGCAGCCAGGCAGAGGGTATGCACTCATGGGTATGTGTGTGGGGTACGAGTGTGTGTGGCGTGGTGTGTGTGCATATGTGTGTATGTGGGATGTGTACGTGGTAGGTACTTGTGTGTGTGCGTGTGTATGTGGGATGTCCAGAGAAGGTCAAAGAGCTGCTTCTCCTTCTGGAGTTTAGGTACATGGTTTCTGGTGGTGGTGATGGTGGGAGTAGGTATTGGCGATACAAAAGCAAAATAGACAAAGCCATTAGGGCCAGACAGTCCCTTATGCACAGGCTGAGATGTATGGAGTTTATTTACGTATGATAATAAAGTCTCTAGAAGGTATTTGGTTTGTTTGTGATTGATTGATGCTCTTGAGGATGTTCATGTCTTGGCAACTTTAAAATGAACTTGTGTTATTTATGGAAAGTTTTCGAGGAGGGCTCTATTGTGAACAGATATGAACTTGGAAGCCATCCTGGCAGAAGGCATTGGTCCTCCCTATTCCTGGTCCTCATCAGGGGGGATGAGCAAGGCCTTCTTCCTTTGCCTCATTCTGGAACTTTCCATGTGCCATTTCTTCTGTCTGTAGTGTTAGTCTCTGAGAGATTTCCAGAGCTGGGTCCTTCTCATGGACGCTCCTCACAGAGGCTTTCCCCACTCCCACCTCCTGCAGGTT
Organism: Leptonychotes weddellii; assembly: GCF_054177405.1. Lineage (NCBI taxonomy): Eukaryota > Metazoa > Chordata > Mammalia > Carnivora > Phocidae > Leptonychotes > Leptonychotes weddellii. The sequence goes on along the minus strand of NW_027730380.1, from coordinate 3,148 downwards.
CCTCCAGCCCAACATCTATTTTCTTTTTTTTATAAAGATTTTTATTTATTTATTCATGAGAGACAGAGAGAGAGAGAGGCAGAGGGAGAAGCAGTCTCCCAAGGAGCAGAGAGCCCGACGCGGGACTCGATCCCAGGACCCTGGGATCATGACCTGAGCCGAAGGCAGACGCTTAACCATCTGAGCCACCCAGGCACCCCCCAACATCTATTTTCTTCAGAGCTCTTACCACTGTTGGAAATTATCTATTTAGCAGTGTTTATTTGTTCTGGTCTGTTCTCCAACCCCTGAAATGGAAGTTCTGTGATAGCAGGAACACCGTGGGCTGATTCATTCTTGGTTCCCAGCAGCTAGGAGAGGGACCAACACAGAGAAAGCTCCCAGTGAATATAGGAGAGAAGAAGGGAGGAATAAGTGTCCACTGGATGGCTTGGCCAGGTTTGGGTGTTAGAGAGACTTCTGGAAACCAGAAGGGTGGGCCAAGGAAGCTGAGGTGTTAGAGAGACTTCTGGTAACCAGAGTGTGGGCCAAAGAAGCTGAGGCCTGTGTTGGGCACTGTCCTATCAAATTCCTCATAGGAATGCACTTCCTTCTTTTCTCTGGGGAGCAGGATGCCTCTCCTGGGAGCTTCTCCCTGTCCCCATGTGTGACTGATGCCCCTTTCTGTGGTTCATGCCTCCCCTTGCAGCCTTGGAGAGCTGTGGGCCATTTGCCTCATCCTGCCCTTTCTGGGATGGGGCTGGGGATGTGATCCCATCAGCTCCTTCCCCAGTGGGGATGGGTCTGGTTGGGAGAGCTGCACCAGCAATGGTGCCTGGGCTGGCCAGTATGCACAGGATGCTTGCAGGGGAGGGCTTGGGCCAAGGCCCAGAACTCCATGGGGGCCAAGGGGTTCCTGGGGTGCCCACTCTGCTGCCCAGGGGAGTGGCCTCAGCTCTGTCCCTAGTCCACCTTCTAGGAGAAATCTCCCTTTCTGGGGAGCGGCAGTGGACAGCTGGATTTCTTGGGGGACATGAGGGTAGATGGCATTGCAAACCCAGTCTCTTACAGGGAGAAAAGGACTTTGTTGGAGAAGTGGGCTTCCTTGGCCCCATTCCTAGGGAATGCCAGGAGGGCTGCAAAGTTAGCTTGAGCTCCCAACTGTTACTCTGCCCCCAGCCCTCCCCGCGTGCTGCTGAATAAAAGCTTCGGAGGCTGAGAGCTGACCTTTTCAGCCCAGTGGGAGCTGGTGATTGTAGCCAGGAGCTGTGGTCACTTGGGAGCGCTGCCTTCAGCCCGCATAGCTCGCTCCAGGGGTGGGGAGCCAGCTGCTGACAGGGAGCTTAAACTCTCTCTGATGGCTCAGTCCCCTCAGGAGCTTCCCAGAACAGAAGGCAGAAACAGAGCAGCTAAAGGTGTGCGGGGAGCTCTGAGGGCTTGTGTTCTCCGTGTGTGCCTGTCGTACTTGTGGGTCCCGGGGCGGTGGCCTGCACACAATGGCGCCTCCTCATCCTAAGAAAGTGAAACCATCCTACAGGTTGAGATGGTTGTTAGGCAGGGGGACCTCAGGGGACTTCTCCCCTTTTGGGAGGACCGGCCATGTTGGCATGATATGTGAGGTCCCTAGAGCCCTCATGGAGCCAAGGGCATGCACAGAGCCACGCTGGAGTCCTCCATGTGCACGTGCTCCTGAGAGGGCACAGCAAGCATGCCTCTGCAGACATGGCTCGTCTCAGCCACTTTAAAGACTCATGATGGCCTTGCGAGGTGCCCCAAGAGGAGTGGGAGCTAGTGGATGTGGGTCTCAGGGTGCCCGCTTCATGCCTGTCCCAGTCAGCTCTCACTGTCCTGTCAGCTGTGCTCAGATCTGGGTCAGATCAAGGCCATGGGGCAGTGAGGACTGTTGGTGTCCAGGTGAAGCCCCACGGGGGCAGTGCTGCGGAGAAACTGTGTATAGGGCTACTTGTGTGGGAGGCACAGAGAGCCAACCTCCTAGTGGTTTGTGGGGAGGGCACAGCAGGGCCCTAGTGAGAGCCCTGGGCACCTTTCTAGGGATGGCAAATGCATGACTAAGAGTCAATCCTGTGGCACCTGTATTCAAGTCCAGCCGTGACCTAGGCCAGCTTCGCCCATTGGCGGCCTGGAGCACAGACGTTTACCTAGAGCTGCTTGCCTGGCAACGCACAGGGGTCTCTGTTGCTCTGCCCACTGAGTCCAACAGGAAAAAGGTACCAGGTACAGAAGAGCAGGACGGGCTTTCTTCACCAAGACCCCAGCCCCCCTGCCCCGAAGCTGCAAAGTAGGTCCTGCCAAAGCACCAGGGGCTCCCGACACACAGGCCCCTAGTTGTCAACACCCCTCGGATTCCCAGGGAGGCTATGCAGTCCCCACAGCCTGCTCGGGCCCCTAGACACCTGTTACCCCAAAGCCTTGAAAGGTTGAAGAGGTTCTTCAGAGCTTTCTAGCCAAACAGAGGGGATGGCAGGGCAGAGGTGCACAGATGGCTCGGGGGACAGAAGTGCAACAGGGGGAGGGGACCCCCAACTAAAACAACTCAGAGCTGGTGTCAACCCCAGCCACTCCCTGTCCTGAGCACAGCACAACTCACGCCTGCCCATATACGCTTGAACATCTCAGCACCAAGCAGACACCCGTGCGCAGCAGCTGCTTCTCTCCTGGGCACGCAACAGCCTTCCATCCGTGCCCAGGATGGCCTCGCCCTCGGTCTGGGCTGTCCCGTACAGCGGCCACTAGCCACGTGCGGCTACTGACGTTTAAACTTAAATTCATTCAGATTAAATAAAAGCACACCTCCGTTCCTCAGTCACGCTAGCCACATTTTAGGCTAGTGGCTACCATACTGGACAAATGTACATCATATATGATGGATCATTGCGGAAAGTTCGATTGCACGATGCTGCCTGAGAAACTGTCTGTTAACCAGCATGCTGTAAATGATGTTCCCAAATATGGGAGATTAGCTGCATTCAGGTCCCTGGTAATAGCCTCCCTACTCCCCATGCCTCTTGCCCTGTCACTTTAAAGACCCTTCGAGCTCCTACTCTGGGACACGTGGCCTCCTTTGACCTACCAGGCAGTTGTGACTTGGTGTAAGCAGAGGTCTGAATAGGTGTTTGTGCATTCTGCCACCACCATGTGAACATTCCTG
>NW_027730379.1:0-313 GCF_054177405.1 Leptonychotes weddellii | reverse complement strand
TAAAACACCAGCAATTTTCAGAAACGCCATTCATTTAATAACATTTTCAGAAAAAGTATCATATTAAATATAGGTAGTAATTATAAGACATAACTAGATTAGAAAACTGTTACTTGGAGAGAAACTTCCGTAACAGAATGATATTTGAAAGCATTGGTCTCCAAACTTTGTTAATCATACTTTCTGATGACCATTTTTGATAATGCATTCCTGATATAAATGCAGTTATTTAATTTTAAATTATATACATATACTGTTATGCCTTATGTTGATCATAAAACATACATAGCAATGGAAAATTAAAAAGGATGCT
>NW_027730378.1:0-313 GCF_054177405.1 Leptonychotes weddellii | reverse complement strand
ATGATTTTTATTTTTTTAGATTTTATATACTTGAGAGACAGAGAGCAAGTGAGAGAGAGAGAGAGAGCAAGAGCACAGAAAGGGGCAGAGGAAGAAGGAGAAGCAGACTCCCCCCTGAGCAGGGAGCTGGATGCGGGGCCCAATCCCAAGACCCCAGGATCATGACCTGAGCTGAAGGCAGATGCCCAACTGACTGAGCCGCCCAGGTGCTCCGTATTAGCTTGATTTTATACCTTGTTAGGATAGATCTCTGGAAAGCCCACAGTGGATCCTGAACCCAGGACCCTGAGATCATGACCCGAGCCGAACACAG
>NW_027730377.1:0-313 GCF_054177405.1 Leptonychotes weddellii | reverse complement strand
GCGCAGCCGCGTGACTGGCCTTCTCGCCGCTGCCGCCGCGGGCGCACCCGCGCCCCAGGCCAGAGCGCCCTGCAGAGGGGCCGGGCCTTGCAGCGGCGGACGCCAGACCCCGTGCCCGCGCGGAAGGACACCCCCTCGGCCCGAGCTCCCGGTCGCGTGGGGCTGGTGCCCCAGCTTCCGAGTCCCCGACGCACACGCCGCGCTCAGCCCGGGCCTGCGCAGTGTGAGCCGGAGTAAAGGATGCTGTGTTCGCAGAGCCCGCAGCCGGCCGGGCAGCTCTCCCACCTCACCCGCCTGTCCTCCATCCCACCGG
>NW_027730376.1:0-313 GCF_054177405.1 Leptonychotes weddellii | reverse complement strand
CTGCGGTTCTCATTGATCAGTGAACTTGGTCTTGGGTTGCTGTTCTTGCTGATCTTCTGGGGGAGGAGCCTGTTGCCGTGGTTCCCAATTGTCTTTGCTGGAGACGGAATTGTCCTGCCCTTGCCTGTCCGGGCTAAATAAACTGTTTGGGTGCGCTCTCGGGAGCTTTTGTTCCCTGCAAGCTTTCCGTACAGCTGTGAGGATGAGAGTGAAAATGGCGGCCTCCCAATCTCCGCCCCAGGGAAGCCGAGAACTCAGGGCCCTGACCCTCAGTGAGCCCCCAGAGAAAAGCAGTCAATCGCTCCCATCTCCC
>NW_027730375.1:0-313 GCF_054177405.1 Leptonychotes weddellii | reverse complement strand
GGAAATCCAAAGGGGGAGAAATCAGAGAGGGAGACAAACCATGAGAGACTATGGACTCCGGGAAACAAACTGAGGGTTTCAGAAGGGAGGGAAGTGGGAGGATGACGTAGCTCGGTGATGGGTATCAAGGAGGGCATATGTGATGAGCATTGGATGTTATACACAACTAATGAATTGTTGAACACTACATCAAAAACTAATGATGTACTATATGTTGGCTAACTGAAAATAATTTTTTAAAAATAGAAAAAATATATTATGTAATATTATTTAATACTAAATTTTACATTTGTGTATGTAAAAAAGAAATGTG
>NW_027730374.1:0-313 GCF_054177405.1 Leptonychotes weddellii | reverse complement strand
TTAGGTTACTGCTATAATGAGATAGCAACCTTAATGAACTGAATTGATCCACCTGATTCAGAGCATTAGTTGCAAAATAAGGGAGAGTGGAGAGCTAGGTCTTCATCCTTAGAGCATATTTTATCTTAGAATTGCTTTGCACTGCTGATTTGAGGAGAGAAAAATTTTAGTTTTTTTAGACAACAATGATTGAATAGTTGTTCACATCAATAAAAGAAACTGGATTTGCTGCCTTTGGAATAGTGAATTCTTATGTGTATGGTAGAATATTTCCTTTAATTATTAACTTTGATGACTAGACATACTTTTATTG
>NW_027730373.1:0-313 GCF_054177405.1 Leptonychotes weddellii | reverse complement strand
TTGAATCCTCATGTCTCTGTCCTCTAAGGATTGGTCCCTTGAAATTTTGGCACTATTTATGCAGAAGCTTTCTTCTCTTTTTCCTTTAATTATAATTTTAGTTTGCTAATGTGCGACTTTTTGTTTCCAATAAATTGCTGTGATAAACACATCTCGTCTCATTATCCATAGAATAATGAGACAACCATTCAATTCAGCACGGGCACGGATACGAGAAGGCAAGACTGTAAGACCTTCCTTGGAACCACCTACTGACTGGAGCACCTTCAATGCTGAGACTGATGTTTAAAAAGCTACCGAGAAGTCTGGACAG
>NW_027730372.1:0-313 GCF_054177405.1 Leptonychotes weddellii | reverse complement strand
CAAAAAAACCTTTTTTTTGTTTAAAAACATGCTTTTGGATAAATTTAATTCTTTGCTTCATACTGCCATTCATTCGGTACTTAAAATGGAAATGTTTTTATTTGTTACATATTTTCATACTAAATGGAAACTGAATGCAAATATCCAGTTCCTATTTCCCTTGTTCATCTCAGTTTTTTTTTTTAAGTCAAAAACCACCTCCAGTTTGCTTTCGAGGATAATATAGCCATGCCAAACAATCTTAAATGGAGCAACCAAATGAATATCACAAATGAAGCTTTTTTTGTTTTGTTTTGTTACATTTTGGTTTCAC
>NW_027730371.1:0-313 GCF_054177405.1 Leptonychotes weddellii | reverse complement strand
TTTGCATTGTTTTGCGAGACAAAAATCTCCTTTTGTCTTCTGTAATTTGATGGTACAACATATTTTATCTTTTATTTAAAACATTTACGTGAAATCTAGAAAGTAATTTGTTTGTTGATCCCAAACTGAGGTGACAAATATAAAACCATCCAGCTTGTCAATGTGATTTGCTGTACTAGAAGATTTCTAGCATGTTGCAGACAATTTTTTTCCACTTTTTGCCTTCTTTTCTAAGTTTTTAACTACAACCAAGACAATCTATAATTATGCAGTACAATCATATGTTAATTATGCAATACAATCATATATACGT
>NW_027730370.1:0-313 GCF_054177405.1 Leptonychotes weddellii | reverse complement strand
TCTTCTCCTCCCCCGTCCCCTTCTTCTTCTTCTCCTCCTCCTCGCCCGCCCTCCTTCTTCTTCTTCCTCTTCTTCTTCTTCTTCTTCTTCCTCCTCTTCTTCTTTTTCTCCTCTTCCTCTTCCTCCTCTTCTCCATAACCTAGTCTGTCCTAACTTTGTGTCACAGCCACATAAGAAGAGCATTAGAACAAGATTGATAATTTTGATTATTTTCTGTTGGTTCACTAATTATTTGCTAAGTGATCTTCCCCCAATTATTTAGCTCCTTCCAGGGGGGCAGGGTGGCCTCAGTTCTTGTTCTGTCACAGGAAGT
>NW_027730369.1:0-5003 GCF_054177405.1 Leptonychotes weddellii | reverse complement strand
TATCATATGACTTCACTGATACAAGGAATTCTTAATCTCAGGAAACAAACTGAGGGTGGGAGGGATGGGGTGGTTGGGTGATAGACACTGGGGAGGGTATGTGCTATGATGAGCGCTGTGAATTGTGCAAGACTGTTGAATCACAGATCTGTACCTCTGAAACAAATAATACATTATATGTTAAAAAAAAAAAAAAAGAAGAAGAAGAAGATAGCAGGAGGGGAAGAATGAAGGAGGGGAAATCGGAGGGGGAGATGAACCATGAGAGACTATGGACTCTGAGAAACAAGCTGAGGGTTCTAGAGGGTAGGGGGTGGGGGAATGGGTTAGCCTGGTGTTATTAAAGAGGGCACGTTCTGCATGGAGCACTGGGTGTTTTACGCAAACAATGAATCATGGAACACTCATCAAAAACTAATGATGTAATGTACAGTCATTAACATAACATAATAAAAAAAGAAAAAAATAAAAATATATGAGCAGATTTAATTTATTTATATTATATATTCATTATTTGATTTAATTTGTTAATATATTTATATATTATGTATATATTCATTATATATATATATCTGCTCAACAGATCTTAGATATTATTATTATTTTCTCATTGAATCTCCACAATGAGTCAAGAAACAGAGACTGATGATGGTTCAGTGGCTTGCCTAAGCTTTCCCCTGCTAACAATAAGAGAGATCAGAACCCAAGGAGAGAACTGAGTAAGACTCCATGCCCAGTTGTCTTCTACCTTACCATGCTGCTTTTGTTCTATGGGATGATGTGATGTGTAGGGAAAAGCCTAGTGACCCATCAGATGGTGTTTTCCAAATAATCTGAAGTTTTCTTTTACTGCTAAACAGTCAAGACTGGGACTTAGGGACTTACCTGCACCCAACAGTTGAATGGCCATCTGCATGTGGCCAGAAACCCTCATTAGTGACAAAACGTCCAAACCTCGGCCTACTTGCTCGTAATACAGAGAAGAGCAGATGAAATAAAGAGGGAGGGCAAATGGGCTACGATGCACGGAACAAAATGTTTGTTGAACCATAACTGCAAACAGCCGTTACTCATACAGAATTAACGAAGACATTGCCATGGTCTGTTTTCATCCTCACCACCACACAGGATCTGGAGTGGTAGATAGGTTCTGTTGAAAATAAAAAATGGTTCCCTTCCAATGCATCCATTTCAAGTTTCTGGCTGGGTCATTCTGTAGCCAAGAGGATGGCTATGGAAGTGAGGAGATGAATCAAAGGAACTTGCACAGCTCTATGTAGAAATGTTAGGTACTAACTTCTTTGTGAAAGCAGCTGCCTTTCAAATTACGGGGCAATTTCTCTTGCTCCCTATTCCTGAATTAACATTTGCTCTCAAAATGTGTGTGTCTGTGTGTGTGATGGAACAGCTGGTGGCTGGACATAAATCAATAAGCATGCAAGCATGTGTGCAATTTGCACCAGTGGGGACACCTGGAGAAGATGCATGCTTGGAGAGGCCATGAGCATCTCAGCCCTTCGGGAAGATGTGGAGTGCCAGTGGCCATAGTGAACTGCTCTGGTATAACATCTGGAGCGCTACCTGGGACAGACCAGACGGACTAAATCAGAGGTCAGGGGGTATTAACTCTACAGACATGAAATTGCCATTTTCCCAGATCAAAACTTGCTGAATATTCGTCATTTCTCATGGTTCGATCACCTATATTGCTAGGATAATGAAGATGAATCCTAGGGTGATTTCAATCCCATTAAATAGGGAGCAGGATCTCCCAAATACATGCTAGTAACCAGGGGAAAAAAAAAAAAAGGTGCTTCTGTTGCAGAGGAACATGGACTTGGACCTGTAGGATCTAGATTAGCTACTAGGGCACACCCATGACAGACTCTTCATGAAAGGATTTGATCACCAAAGGATTCCCTTGAATCACAGAAAAACTCATGCCTGATGTAATTTTGAATGTCTTGTTATACAACCAAACTCCGTTTTCTCCAGAACAGTCATGATAGCCCCTGTATACCTCAAAACGTCTATCTTTTGAGGCAACGTGGACAGATGTAACTTAGTTTCAAAAGTATAAGATCCCAGACTCTCCCAAACATTCTAGGCTTATAATTCTTAATGGCAAGAAAAAATAAGGTCAGGTGAGTCAAAGCATTTCTTTACTGACCAAAATAAATGGGCAAATATTTTCTCTTCTGTTTTCTCTGGAACTTAACTGTTCCTATGCAATCAGACAATTCCCTGATGATGCTTCCCTCCTCAGCCTCTATCTGGCTCTGGACTTTATCAAAAAGGGAGGAGAGATCACCAACAGGGCTAAAGATGGGGACAGAATCTCCTCAAGCCATCTTCTTGACACAATTTGAAGACGAGATCCAACTTGATTGTTCTTATCACTCAGCAAAATAAAGTGAATGTATTTCAGTCAAAATTCAGCCTCCTAGGTAAGGGAGCCAGCCATGACAGTTTCCGCCTATGTGCTGGTAAGTGGCTCCATTTTTTTAAAAGCCCCAGAGACATTTGTCTTAAAGAAAGCTCAGTTTTTCTTTGGTGTTGCTTTTCTCTGAAATGCAAAAGGTTAACCCAACCCATGGGTTGGTATATCTATAGAAACTCACCACTCCCCATAAGACCCTCAAGAAGTACCAGCTCAGTGTGAGCCAGCCCAAGAACAGGGATGCCATGTGCAGGGGTAGCGGTCACCTGAACTAAATGGTGGCGAGAGAAGTGAGAGTTGTAGACAGTTGTAGACAGGCTAATGGAGGAAAGTGGGCATTTCCGGCTGCTTCCGTAATGGCCTCTGCAGTGACAGATCAGTCACCCGGAAAACAAGGCTAACCAATTTGGGGTTTGCCTGAGGGCCACAGAGCCAGAACTCCAGTCAATGTTAACATAAGGCTGGTAACTGTGATGGCCACAGGCATGAGCAGAAATAAGGACATCCACTGTCTAACAAGCACCCAGGACCACAGACCTAATGCCGAAACCCCCACATCTGTCTGGCTTTAGCTGAGCTTTTAAATAAATGATTTAAAAGATCATAAATCATCTTCCTCAGACTGGAGGTTGCACAGAGCAATGCTTAGATGAACCTATGAGTTGAGAATACTCTGGGGCATTTCACAAAAATATGTGGACAGAAATATGCTCTCATGACAACTTTTGTACACCATTTTTGGGCACACTGCTTTGTATTTACACATGCCTCTCTTTTCAAGTTGTCAAGAAGATTTTTAAGAACAAGAATAATGTCTTAAATAACTCTCCATCACCATGGCTGTGACAGAGCCCAGTGCATCCTGGGAATCCAATATATGCCGATTGAATGGCTGGATGAATGCATGATCAAATTTATAACAGTGCTGAAAAGATGTCTTATCTTGATAGTAAATACTACACCTTACTTTCCTTTTCCTTTAAAGATATGGAGGACCCGGACTCCAAATAAGAGTCATGATATGGACTTACTACCTCCCTGCCTAAGATCCACATTTGGTACTAAGTATATTGACAGTGAAGAAAAATGCAAAAAGAAAAAAAAAATACTCCTTGCTGAGACACACTATCTATGAATAAAGAATATCATCCCCTCTTGCTACAATAAATATTTCAGCTGTTCCTCTGAGTGCTCCTATACGGCTTTCACTTGGGATAGAGAATAAATGATAGGAGGTGAAGCAAAGTCCTCAAGGAATTTAAAACAGCTCTGAGTAATACAGCTTCAATAAGGTCTTTGGGAGCTTTGGAAAAGAGAAACATTCTCTTTTATTTTCTAAATAGCTCGTTTTTAGGGAGTCAGTACTATGTTAATACAGTGAACACAGATAGGCGGTAAGAAGAAACACAAACATTTGACAAGAAGGTTAGAGAACAAGGTGTAAGGGACACTAGGGTTTGGACCCAAATAAAATGATAGAATAAGAATGTGTTGCCTTTGTTCAGAGCAGGTAAAATAGGTTTCATGATAAAATTAAAAAACAACATTAAAAACAAGAATTCCAGGAGAATGAATAAGCAGTTTGGAGATTCAGATTTTGCAGTTAAGAAAGTTCAGGAACGCTAGCCAAATGCAGAAAAGAGAGTGCCAAGGAAAAGTAATATGCAGCAAAAAGAAAAAAGACAAAAAACTGGGTATTTTACTTTACCTTTCCCCATATCGAAGCTTTTGTAGAACTTCTTAGAGCATATCAGAGGAAAATAATTATTTTTTTCTTTGTTTTAGAAAGTTCGAAGAGTCCATAGTAGACATTTTGAAAGAAAGTCTTAAAATGGCTAGTAAGTTGGGCCATGGATACAGAAATAAAAAATCATTTTGGCTTTAAGAGCCGAAGTATTTATTGAACTACAATGACATCAACTGTGTCTATAATAGGAACCAAATGCGTTGACATGTTCACATTTCTGTAGTTGTTGACCCTTTCTGATCATTTTCCAAAAAGTATTATAAGGATAATCCTGGATTGCTTTCAGTTCTCCCTTAATATTTAATAGAGTCGACCAAACAGTCCATGGTTCCCACTTTCATGGGCATATAATTATCTAGTTCTATGTGGAGTTGAATAAGTAGAGACAGATTCCTTCATTGTTCATATCAACAGTGTTAACCAAGCGCGCTTCAGTGGCAGCCCTAAACAAAATCAAATTTCAGCACAGGCACACTAATCAAGCCTGACTATGTGAATTATACAAAATATAAAACTGAAACTTTTAAGTTACAAGATGAATATGCTCTGGGGGGTCTAATCCACAACATGGTGATTCTAGTTAATAATACTCTTTTTGTATACCTGAAACTTGCTAAGAGAGGAGATTATAAGTGTTCACACCACACACACACAAAAAGGTAACTGTGAGGCAATGCATGGGTTCATTTGATTGTGAGAATCACTTCACAATGTGTAGGTATATTAAATCCTCATGTTGTACACCTTTAAAAAATTATATTGTATAAATATACAGAACTGTTTTTCTTTTTCAATCATAACTCAATGAAGCTGTGG
>NW_027730368.1:0-14256 GCF_054177405.1 Leptonychotes weddellii | reverse complement strand
CTGATGAGAGAGTTGTTGCTATTCCTTTCTTCGATCTCCTGTTGAGTTTGTAGGTGTTCAGAATGGTTTGATCCCTATCCAGCTGAATTCCTGAGAGGAGACGAAATCTAGGTCTCCTACTCCTCCGCCATCTTGCTCCGCCCCTTTTTTTACACCCTCTTTATTTGATTATAGTATCAAGTTTAAATTGGCACTCCAAATAAGCCGGATATATTTCCTTCATTTTAATTTTCTGAAACAATTTGCATAATATATAGATGATCTAGTTTTTAAAAGTTTGGCAAGACTCATGAACCTACTATCTTTGGAGGGAGAAGGGAATTTTGGTTACTTTTGGTCATGGATCCACTTGGCTTTAAAAATGCTATGAAAAGAAGTAGTAGGCACTTTTACTGCATAAAAAAATGCACAAATATATATTTACTCAAAGTTTTGCACTTAACTTTAGGTCTGCTTTAAGGATTCATTAAATCAAGATTATAAACCACTGACTCCAGCACACTTTTAGTCATGGGTCAGAATGCCATCATGCCTTATTGAAAATTTCCTTTTATTCTTTTGTTGTTTAGTGTTACGTTGCTTATAAATATAGTAAAGGCTCATTTAAAGATTCTAGTACTTTGTTCTGTCAAGCTTGTTTTAATATGAGAAAAAATACCATCGAGATGTTTTTAAAAATTGAAAAGTCATCACCATTAGAAGGAATACTAGGTCACATCTAAAGCTACCGACACTGTAAATTTAAAATAAAGTATAATAACTAAACCAAAGAACATTTTTAAAAATTAGCCAAGCAGAAGTCAACAAACCAAGTTGTTTTTTAATAGGACTTTATTTTTACAAATAAAGAGTAGATAATTTAGTGGCTTGAAATAGCTGTAATTATTTCTTATCTGCATTTAGACAAGATAAATCACCCTTATGTTTACCTAGAAATGGCCAAGTACAAAGGGCATTTGTGTCCATTTCCTACATTTAACTTTACCCCTTCTTGCTTTATGCATATATATATGCACTGTAAGAGAACATCTCATCATGAATAGCTAATCAGAGGGCCCATCAACATGCAGATCATTTCTTGGCTAGCAGAATTGTTGATGAGAAACATGTCATACTTCCTGGCCTTCAGCTTTTTTTTTTTTTTTTTTTTTTGTCAGGCAACCCCTACTACATGATGTGTGCCAAATAGCCTGAAGAAGTAGCTACTGACACTGGGAACCGAACCCACCTCTCTTCTGGCATTAAAAAATGTTACTAACGAGCTACTCTTTTGGCTTCTAAACAAGAATTGAATTCATAAGATTCCCCAAATACCTGTATTAGAATTCCTCACGTGCCTAGACCATCCATCACCCACTTGATACATCCATGCCACATATGCCCTTTCTGAAAATGTTCCCTAGATGTGTGTCCACTTCTTTATGCAAACAGAAGTGATAAGAAAACTTGCTCCTGAGCCTCCCTTCCTAATGGGACTCAAGATGAAAGATTCTTCTCTTATTTTATCTCCTTTTGGAAATGATCCCTGTAATATTACCTTTTAGCTCAAGTGTGTGAATGTGCCGTGGGGACTGCTATGGTGCAAGTCACTTGAAACAGGACATTTTTACATGATTCTTGCAATTTTTTCATATTCATAGAGAAATAAAATTGAGAACCAAAATCATTTGTACATAGCTTTGAATTCCCTATACTCATTTTCTTTTTTATAGTGAAAATGCAGACCTATCTAATAAGCATTAAAGACAATGCAATTTACTGCTAAATCAACTATTTGTGGGATGTGTGTGATAGTGACTACAGGGGACAGATGCCTGGTTTTTATTTCCCTCTTTACTGCTGACTTACTGTACAACCTTTATCCATGCAATTAACTTCTTTATTCTTGATTCACCTAATTTAACTGTAATGGCCATTATGAAAATCACCAAAACGTGTATTTATTTTCTTCTCATTTAGCCTTTTGTGTTTCCAACATATGTAAAGAAATTCTTTAGGGAACTTTATATTATTAGATATTATATCATCTCTCCAATATTTTTTTCTCATTTTTTCCTTCTGTCTTTGGTAATATTCAGTCAAATGCTCTCCAAAGCTATGAAGGAAAAAGAAGAGAAAGAAGGCCCTATTTGATTTCCTCAGTCTATTAAAACTGCAAGTCATGGTATACTAGTGGATTGTAAAATGAATTTAATGGATTATAATTTAAAAAATAGACTATATGACTTTTTTTTTAGTTTTATGTGTGTGTATGTTTCCTGAGGCACAATGTAAAGTATATGTATTATGGATTGAGGTTTCAAAAAGTTTGAAAATCTGCTCTTTGGACTGTATATTTTGATACTAGATATTTATTATATAATCCATATTAATATATATAATTTTCCATTCCTTTCTCTACAAATTTATATTTCTTTCCTAGATTATAATAATTTTGGGGTGATAATTTTAAAATTTTCTTTCTATATAATATTCAAGTACATATTACCCTAGTCTCACCATGAGAAAAACATCAGACAAATCCAAAGTAAGGGACATTCTACAGAATACCTGTAATCTTTAAAACTACCAAGGTCATCAAAAACAAAGAACATCTAAGAAACTGTGACAAGCCATGTGGAGCCTAAGTAGACATGATGACTCAATGTAATGTAGTATTTCAGATGGGATCCTGGAAAAGAAAAAGGAGATTAGGTCAACACTATAGAAATAAAGTATAGACTCCAGTTAATAGTAATGTATCGACATCAGTTTATTAATTGTGACAAATACAATATATGAGTATGTAATAGTAATAATAAGAGAAACAGTATAGAATATATAGTAACTTGTTACTATCTCTGCAACTTTTCTGTAAATTGAAATCTATTCTAAAATAAAAATATTCAAGTACATTTATTTCTAATTTTAAATACAGCATAAGCTACCTAATTCTCTATTTCAATACTGACAGAAACTGCCAACATTTAGGTCCAAGTGCCTTGGGATATTTTAAAGTAAGGCCATTTTAACAAAAATGAAAAATTGTATGTTCTCATATTAGGAACTGATGAAATTCCGTATTATAAGGACATTCATCTCTGGTTAAAATTATAAAATCAAAATCAGTCATTAAGGAATAAATTTTATTAATTTAAATTTCAAGGAAGCCAACAAGTTGTCTGACATGAAAAAGATAAAATAGACAAAGTATTGTTTTTCTACTTCAGCAATAGTTAGCAAACAAAGGTACCCAGAAAAACAAGAAAAAGTCTTTGAGGTAGAATTGCAAAAATAAGTTTTTATCTTTTACCTTGACTCTCTGTTCCTCAAAGCCATCAACTCATTTCATTCTTCAATAACTAGGACATTGTATTTCATTTTGCCAATTTTCAAGGCTTTAAGATCCTTCCTTTACCTCTGACACCATCTTCCTATCTGCCCCATCTCTTATTGTCTATCTGAATATCATTCTCATTCCTCACAGCCTGGTGATAATTGCTCTTTTTCTCAACCTCATTTTCTCATGTTCTTCATGTAATATTGCAGTAACATTAAAATGTTAAACATCTTTTTTTTTTTAAAGATTTTATTTATTTATTTGAGACAGAGAGAATGAGATACAGAGAGCATGAGAGGGAGGAGGGTCAGAGGGAGAAGCAGACTCCCTGCCGAGCAGGGAGCCGATGCGGGACTCGATCCCGGGACTCCAGGATCATGACCTGAGCCGAAGGCAGTCGCTTAACCAACTGAGCCACCCAGGCGCCCAAAATGTTAAACATCTTTAACATTAAAGATGAATACTACATTTATGGACACTGTTAGGTCTCTACTGTATCGTGGTTTCCTGTTTCTCAAGTGATGATACATTTATAAGATTCACAATCCTTTAACTTTGATTACAGTTAGATACAATTATTTCTGAAGATTGTGAAATAGAAAAAAAAGATATCCGCTAGGAAAATAATACTTGGTATGTAAAAATTGGTGACAAACTTATTTTTAAACAAAATTCTAAAGAAATAAACTATTAAATTATTCTTAAATATTTAAAATCACAATAAGGAACACCTTATTGCACACATTTCTCATGCATTTCCCAAAAGCCAGTTTCCTCCAAATGATAAGAACTAATTGGTATAATAGTTATAGCCAAACACTTCGTAAACAGGATCTTGTCTCTCTGGAAAGAACTTTTCCATTGGAAAAAAAAAATCTTTTTTTTTTTTTTAATTCCATAGTCATTTATAATTACTTACATTAATGGTTATTAGGTGACTTTTCTAATGGAGAGTGGCTTTAATGTGTGGATACTTAACTAATCTTCTAATAAGAGTAGAGGGCCTCGGGCACCTGGGTGGCTCAGTCGTTAAGCGTCTGCCTTCAGCTCAGGTCATGATCCC
Source organism: Leptonychotes weddellii (assembly GCF_054177405.1). Taxonomy (NCBI): domain Eukaryota; kingdom Metazoa; phylum Chordata; class Mammalia; order Carnivora; family Phocidae; genus Leptonychotes; species Leptonychotes weddellii. The sequence continues at coordinate 9,874 of NW_027730368.1, read as the reverse complement.
AGGGTCCTGGGATCAAGCCCACTTCGGGCTCCCTTCTCGACAGGAGGCCTGCTTCTCCCTCTCCCACTCCCCCTGCTTGTGTTCCCTCTCTCGCTGTGTCTCTCTCTGTCAAATAAATAAATAAAAATCTTTAAAAAAAAAAAAGAGTAGAGGGCCTCAAAAATGACCAGAAGGATAAGAGATTTATTACTCATGTGGAAGCTGATCAGGTAGACCAACTTTCAGAGTGCCAGAGAGATGTTCTATTATTAAGCCTGCCATATGCTTTAACTACTATCGATTACTTTACTAATTATGGCTGTGGGCCAAAAAGGGTCAGTATGTTCTAAAGATCTTGGAAAAGCATTTCCACTTAGTTTATTGGCAAGATCTTTGAGTTCTGTGTGTGTTGGGGGTGGGGCAGAGATTGTGGGTATGGTGTATCTCAGGGATAAGTTTACATTATTAGGTTTTTTTGGGAAAAGCAGTAGTCCCCTGGAAATGAAAATCTTTGAGTGATCACTTACATGAATCTGAGGCTTCTGTGTCTGTGGTAAATCATCATTAGTCACCTTGGAACTGCCATGACTACCTTCTAAGATAAGACAAGCTTTCAAGGCAATCCCCTTCACTGTATTTGCATAAGTCGGTGTTTCTCGTTAAGAGGAAGTTGAGTGAAATTAGGAAAGTAGAAGTGGAGTGATCATCACTAAGATAGTACAGGTCAGACATAATGGCTTGGCACTTTTCTGATTTGCAGTTCTGGGGAAAGCAGAAGAAAGCTTGTCAGAAGTCCCTATGGTCCGTGGCGTCTTTCCCATCCTCCTCAGCCTATGTTTCAGCCAGCATCATTAATAACTTTTTCCAGTGCTCCTGCTCTAGGTTTACCAATTTTTACTCCCCCAGTTTCTGTCAGAAATATATAAGCTTAAATCCCCATATTAAAACTCCTTTCTTAGTAGTACTATTTTCATAACCAAACTCATATTAAAATAGTCCCTGAAATTAGCAAAGAGGAAAACAATATTAGGGCAAAGTAATGACTATACATTCTATATAGCAGGGAAGTCTAAATCTAGGGAAGTTAAGATCTCAGAAACATTACAAATTAAGGATAAAATTAACTTCTATTACTGATTGCATTAATCACCTTTTCTGATATGAAGAAAATCTCAATATTTTGATTATATTAGTTTGGTCCATCTGAAAATACTATTTTTGTAAATCAAAATGGTTGAATGTTAATAATTTCATGTAGTTCAATCTAATAATTTGTATCAATCAGGGAGAAATAAATTTTTTAAAGTAGAGAGAGATTAACATTTCCTTCTAGGCGGCACTCAAGTGGGAAATAAGCACATGGAGAATGGTGCACAAAAACTCTGAGGAGTGTACTTGAGTGGAACATTACTGACCTCAGAATGTAAAAGGGGAATAAGAACCAGAGGAAGAGTTTGAAAACTAAAGGCTTTTCCAATTTAAAAGTGTTTTCTTGCTGTCAAGCCTGAATGATTTCCTAGAATGAAAGAGCATCATATGATTTTGGAAGAAATGGCATTTAATGATGATTTTTTTTTTTCTTTTTTTAGCTTGGTAAAACTGTGCTGAGTGAGACTTCACCTTTCCATTCTCTAAGGGAATAACACTATGATGGGTTCTGAATTTAATTAATGTGTTTCTAGCCCATGCACATGTTTAGGGAAGGATGAAAGATTTGGCTCACAAAGATTTGACATGCTCTAGTATAGTTTTAATCATTTATTTAAGAAGAAATTAAAGGACACTTATGTTAGAGTACTTGGATATTGTTGTATTAAAATATAAGAACTGGATTTATCTTTATGTTCACTTTTTCTTTCTTCTAATTATACCCAAGAATAAAAGATGTTTAAAGGGACAATTTCAGCAGAGTTGCTTCAGGTACAATCAATGTGAGAAGTCTGGCATGTGTTTATTTTTAAAAGTGGTGAGATTAATGTACTCTAAAAATAATGTAATGAGGTATGCTAAGAAGATTGCCTATAAGTCAAGAGGAAAAAAAAGTAAAATGCAGTTAGGAGTATGTAAACCTTCTCCTATAATTTGTAAGCCATTTATAATCCAGAGTCATTGCAATGATTCAAACTAATACAGTCAAATCGAATGCTTTATTTGGTGGATTTCTATTAGATAGCAATGATAAAAATAGGACAGAAGCAAATACAAATTTCTTACCATGTTGTCAGAGATACTTTCTGAATTTTTTATTCTTTTATTTGTAAGATTGTTTCAATTACATCATTTTTATAATCTATATACATGCTAAGAACTACTTTTGGTCAAACATGAACTTGTACAATTGATTTTTTTCTCAGACGCTTTGAATTCCACAGATCTAATCATCCTACTAGCTTCTTTGGGATATTCAATTTGGGAGGAACCCATGATTTCCAGATAAAATGATTACACAATGATGATTAAATGTAAATTCAATTACATATGTAAATATAATATTAATCTTATTTAAATTAAATAACATCTTTTTCTTCTTAATTTTCTTCTTAATTATACTTTATAATGAATGTCTGAAGAATATTTCCAGATACCTGTTTTGTATTAGATTGAATTATTTCACTCTCAGTAATGGAAACCACAACTTAAATTGTATTTAGAAATGAGAAAATATATGAACTCAAATAATAGGCAGTCTAGATTTAGGCCAGTCTTCTGGGATATTTGACTTGTTTTGTACAGGATTTTATGAAGACCCAAGGTTATTTCTTTGTCTCTGCTCTACTACCGCAAACTAGATTCATCTTGAGGATGGTTCTTCTTATGAACATGAGATGTCTGCTAACAAGAACTGGGAAACAAGTATCTTTTTTCACATCCAACAGCAAAGGCTGAATTCAGTTCCTTAAAAGTCCAAAGCAAACATTCAGTTGCATTTCATTGCCTAATGTTAAATTTGACCATCTCTAAACATTGGCAAGTTTGAAGAAATTATCATCGTTGACCTAGAAAAATTATTTCACAGGGAATAGATGAATGTTAGTCAGTCATAGTGGCTATTGTACACTCTAAAGACTGGTTTTAATAATTAGTAAGAGGATCAGGTTTAGTAAAGTACTTTTGTCATTTTGTCTATTGAGATTGTCAAAGGAATATACTTCCATTAACATTGAAAAAAAATTAGGGGGCACCTGGCTGGCCCAGTAGGTAGAGCACGTGACTTGATTTTGAGGTTGTTAAGTTTGAGCCCCACATTGGGTGTAGTGATTACTTAAAAATGAAATCTTTAAAAAAAAATTTGAAAAAATGTTACGGAAATGTTGTAGAAACTTCAGCCAAATTCCAATTACATTTGGTTTTCCTCTTATGTATTTTTATTTAGCATCTTTCTCCATTTCTCATCAATACCCATGCAAGTCTTTAATAATCTCAACTCTCCAACCCTTATTATTTCAGCTCATCTTTTTCTTCAAATTATTTTACCTACTATAAAACAGTAACAGATACAGCCAAAAGTTTGAATTTTTTTCATCTCCCTAATTACTGACATCATCATTCATCAGTCCACCACTTACAAATATACCTGAATTAATTTTAATCATTGCTTATTTATGTCTTATCTCAAGGATAAGATTTATTTAAAGAAGATTAACACATTCCTTTTTATTTCCCTTCACTCCTGTCTTTCTCTATCAATTTTATTATTTTACTTTTGTATCTTCAATTTCAGCATTTAACTGGGTCCTTAATTCAGCATATAGGATATAATAGCTAACACTTATATATAGTAATTACCAGGTAATGACTCTATGCACATCTAGACACATTAACTCAGTTAATACTTTGAATAAGTCATTAGGTTAGGTACTATTATTTTCTTCTTTTTACAGAAGAGGAAAAACAAACACAGTCTTATAGAGTAGCTAGAGAGCTAGTATTTGGAATTAAATCTATGAATTCAGGGTCAAGTAAGAGCCTGTTTTTCTAATCCCTACACTGTCCTACTTCTTCTAAAATCAAAGTTTTAAATAATTCACAAGTTACAATAAATGTGAAATCACAAAGCAAGATCACTACATGATTTTACAAAGGAAAGATGAGATTATATTCCACCATTTTTATAGGTTTATTAAGGCATAATCTACATACTGTAACATTCACCAAGTGTAAGTTTTTAATTGAATGAATTTTAGTAAACTTACGGTTGTGGAATCATCACCATAATTCAGTTTTAGAACATTCCCATCATTCTAAAAATTTCTCTCATATTTCCACATTTTGAATCATCTTTACTGCTTGAAGAATATAAAAATAAGAGGAGTGAAGATATTAGTTTTAAGAGAGCTATTATTATACTACAGTGGTTATCAGAATGTGATTTGATGACCCTCAGGTTTTCCCCAAACTCCTCCAGACAACTGATAATGTCAAAATTAGGTGGGGCGCCTGGGTAGCTCAGTCGGTTAAACGTCTGCCTTCGGCTCAGATCGCAATCCCAGAGTCCTGCTCTCTCTCACTCTCGCTCTCTCTCTCAAATAAATAAATAAAATCTTAAAAAACCCCAAAACCTATGTGTTCATAGGGTAGAGATTCAGGGTAGAGTGTATAGTGAAGAAATACTTGATATTGCAAATGATGAAGGCCTTTTTTAATGTAAACTTAGTTATAGCATTTGGGTAGTTAAAAAAATTAGAAACAGAGTTTAAAATAAATAATTCAGAGAAAACTTGGGACTGAAATAAGTATTTTCCCTCTGAATTAATTCTGCTTTATGTGTCTAGCTTTTCTTTTTCAAATATGATGTATACATTTATATTTAGCACAAGAATCACAATCTTTACCTAATTACATTGAAAAGAGTTTTTGTCTCTTTATGCCTGCACTTTGAAATCTTACCAAAGAAATTGAATCAGCTTTTGTTTATGTCAAATGATTTTAGAATCAGAATGTTTCTGGCTTAACAACAACAATTAGATTCACTGCTGTAGTCAGGTTTTGAGGCAGTTATAATGACACAGAATTTAGTTTTTGCCCACTGGATTTAGTTTATTAATTAGGCAGTGCTAATGTTCATCAGATAGTTGCACTCAACTGATTATGTATATGAGTAAGTGGTCTTTTTATTTTATTATGAAATATAAACATGTCATATATGCCAAAACAACATAAATATACAGATATAGGATAACCATAAGGTGACCATCAATGTAACCAGCATCCGGGTTAATACAGAGAATATTTCTGTCAACTCCATGTGTCTCTGGACAATTACATTCCTCTCTCTCCACTTGAGGTTAATATTATCTTGACTTTTATGGTAATCACTTCCATGATTTTCTTTCTAGTTTTACCTCCTATGTGTGCATCACAACAGTTTGTCCTGTTTATGTACTTTCTAGCAATAAAATCATACTGAAAATATTATTTAGTGTGCTTATTTTGCTCCAAAATTGGGTTTTTGTTTTTCATTGTTTTTTTTTTAAGATTCACCAATGGTGTTGGATTTAGCTTAGTTTGTTTAGCTTCTTTGCTAGATAATGTTACATTTTTAAATAACAATTAATTTATTAATTCTAGTAGAAATGACTAGTCATTTCTAGTTTAGGACAATTATGGACAATGCTGCTACAAGCATTTATGCATGGGTCCTCGTGCGCCTCTTGCAATTCTTCCAAGAGTAGAATTGTTTTTTCATTGGATGTGCATATCTTTAACTACAGCAGATAATTCCAGTTTTTCAAAATGGTATCAAAATGTATACACAAACCAGTAATATATGAAAACTGCCATTGTTCCATAAATTTTCCAACACACGGAGTTGCCGGATTTTCTATATGATTATTAAAGATGTTGCCCAACTTTCCATATGATGCTGTTATTGTCATTTGTATTTTTTCTTGTTTTGAGTTCTTATTCAAGAATTTTGCCAATTTTTTCAATGAGTTTTTGGGTATTTTTTTCTTTATTGGTAAGTAGAATTTTATATATTCTGGATATGAATTACTCATCAGTCACTTTGGATGAAAAGAAGCCCCTGATTTACATGTAGTTGAATTTATCAGTTTCTTTCTGTACCATAAATGTTCTGCTTTTTTTTTTTAAGATTTTATTTATTTGAGAGAGAGAGAGTAAGAGTGGGGGGGAGGGGCAAGCAGACTACCCACTGAGCGGGGAGCCCTACCTAGGGCTCAATCCCAGGACCCTGAGATCGTGACCTGAGCTGAAATCGAGAGTCGGCTGCTTAACTGACTGAGCCGCCCAGGTGCCCCAATGTTTTGTTTCTTAAGAAAGCTTTCCATACCCACATTCTTGGTGAAGATGTTATATATTATCTTTTTCCTCTTCTCAGTACCTTTAACATTTTTAATAACAAAGTTTTATTTGATAAAATATAGCATACTTGTAATAAAATGCACAAATCTTTAGTATATAGCTTTATAAAATTTTCCAAACAAGTTTATCTATTTAATCACCACCCAGACCAAAACTTAGAACATTAAGACACACTAGAAACTTCTCCCATCTTCCCTCCCAACCCCCCCAAAACACAATTATTATTCTGACTTGTAACACATTATTTTTCTTTTCCCTGTTTTTAAAATTTGTATAAATGGAATCTTAAAGTGTATAACCTCATCTGCTCATCCTCTCTTACAGAACATTATATGTGAAAGATAATACCCATGCTTTTGCAGGGAGCAGCAATTTGTTCTTTTTCATTGCTGCATAATTTTCTATTTTCATTCATTGAAAACTGTACAATGCTTGTCTCATCCTGTGATAGACATTTGGGTTGTTTCCAATTTAGGGCTAATATAAATAAAGCTGCTACATATTTTTATGTAGATATTTTATACATATTTTTATGTACATATGCATTTATGTTTGTGGTATAAACTAGAAACAAAATCAGTAGGCCATAGAGTATGCTTATGTTCAGTTTGAGAAGATACTGAACAGTTTTCCAAGTGTATTTATCTTATTTTTCATGTTAATGATTTACTGGGCTTCTTGACTCTCTGGACCGTTGACTTCATTAGTTCTGGACAATCCTCAACCATTATCTTCAAATATTGCTTTTGAACTATTCCTTCTCTCCACTTCCTCTGAGACTCCAATGACATGGATTTTAGAATGTCTCACTGTATTTGCTGTTTTCTTATCCCCTATTCTCTAATTTGAGTCTTCTTATCTCTCAATGCTGTATTTTAAGTGCTTTTTCAGATCTATTTTCCAGTTGGCTGGTTCTCCATGTATTTCTAACCTGCTCTTAGATAGAAAATCTGCTTTTGAAAACTACTTAGCAGTATCTTCTTTTTGCTGTTACTACTGGTTAATGTATAGATTTTTTTTTTCAAGAATTTCTATTTGGATCTTATACAAATCTACTATGACACATTTTATAGTTTCTCATTTCCTGTTAAATCTTTAAGCCTTTTTAAATCTCCAAGAGTATGGTAAAATGTGTGTGTGTATGTGTGTGTTTACTTTGTAGATGATAAATCTAGAACTGAAGTCATTGTAGATCTATTTCTAATTCTCTCCTGGTTTTGCTATCTTAGTCCTTTCTCTGTTTGCTTTTATTTTTGACCATTGTAAAAAAATCAGAAACTTTCATGCCTTAGAGAGAGCATTTTGAGTTCTGGGCCTCCTCTGTGTGGTCTTATATATGGTCTCTTAAAATTGGACTCAATTTCTTCACTGTCTTGATAGCTCCTTGATATTTTAAGATGCTTTCTTTTTAGATGCTTTTTATCACATATTTCATTCATTCTTTAAAATTTTCTTCAGGGAGAGAATTTGAGAAAATTGTTCTGCATTATTTTATCAAAGGAAATAAAAGGTTGTGACTAATAATTTTTATCAGATTAAAAAACAAAACAAAACAAAACCAAAACCAACCCATAACTATATCAGATTGTTGAGTTATCTTAAATTTTGGTGGGTTTTTTTTTTTTTTGCTTTTATATAAGGATTGCTTTCTTTGATATGTATGCTACTCCCAAATTACAACTATGAATTTAAAGCCTTTGTAAAAGACAAAAGAAATAGTATGATTTGTCGAGAGTTTTACATCTATAAAAGTTTAGTATATCAAAGATTCTCAATGCTAAATGCACTGTTGTATTGCAAAATAATAACGATTTCTTTCTACCAAAATATTAGTAAAATGTACTTTATGAATTTGCTAAGGATATACTCATATTAGAAGAAATCTTCAGATTATAAGTAAAATAAAAATTTCAATGAGTAAATCACTGTTCCAGAAACCTGGCTCACATTTTCTTCATTTTTATTGTTTGTTTGTTCATTTGTTTTTATTATCCTATCCTTTGTCTAATTTCTCATTTATTTAGTTTCATTTCCCAGTTTTCTTAATTATGTAATATTTCTTTTCCCAAGCCATAAGAGACTCTTAACGATAGAGAACAAACTGAGGGTTGCTGGAGGGAAGGGGTTGGGGGATGGGCTAGAGGGGCAATGGGTATTAAGGAGGGCACTTGTTACCATGAGCACTGGGTATTGTATGTAAGTAATGAATCACTGAATTCTGCTCCAGAAACCAATATTGCACTGTATGTTCACTATCTAAAATTTAACTTAAAATATATATATATACTTCTTTCCCTTTTCTTCATTCCTCTTCAATCCATATGCCCCTCTCCAGTCTCATTTCCCATATCATCTCATTATTAGTATTTTTATATTTCATTTTATTCTAGTAATTATTTTAACTCACAATAGGTATTTATTTATTAATACTTCCTCAGAGGGCTCCTTCCTCAGAGGTATAATTTCACTGAAGGTAGGAATTATTTCTTAAAAATTTATATGTTTAATTATTAACACATACCTCATACATCCTAGTTCCTCAAAAAATATTTGTCTACTACATTGATTGGTTTAACCATTTTAATTCAATCCTTAAGCATTTAAGAGAATTCAAAATAATACCTAATTAGTATCTCATCACTTATTTAATATGCATGGGGGAAATACAATGTTTTAAATGCATAAAATTTATGTAGTATAAAACCACACATTCTTTAGAAGTGTTAAATCTTGAAAGTTTTGGATATAGATAATGCATTTCTCTCCTGTATTCTTTTTTTTTTTTTGACCTCAACTCACTTTATGCAGAAACTTAATTTGAAATAGATAACAGATCTCAACATAACAAATAAAACCATAAAGCTTTTGAAGAAAATATGGAAGCTCATGTCCATGGATTCTGGTAGTCAAAAGTTTCTTCCAAAGGATGCAGAAAGTAATTACCATAAAAGAAAAAAATGATAAATCAAGTTTCATCATAAGTATATGCTCGTTAAAATATAACATGAAGAAAATTAATAAGTCACAGGTGATAAATATTAACAATGTGTAATTTCAGAAAGGCACAAAGGACTGGTATCCAAACTATATAAAGAATTACAATTTGGTAATAAAAAGACAATTGAATAAAAAACTGAGCAAAGATTTGAACAACCACAGTAAAAAAGAAGATATACAAATGGCTAATAAGCACATTTAAAAAGACTTAGTATCATTAATTATCAGTAAGGTGCAAATTAAAATCATAATAAGATAGCACTATGCACCCACTAAAAGAACTAACATTAAAAGACTGATCGCTACCACGAATTGCCAGGAATGTGGTATGGCTAGAACTCTCATACATTGTTGGTAGGAATATACAGTTGCACACTGCATTGGAAGATTGCCTGGAAATTTCTTTTTTTTTTTCCCTCTCTTTTCAGTTTTATTTTATTTTTACGTTCTTTTATTATTTGCGTACATATTTTTTTATTATGTTATGTTAATCACCATACATTACATCTTTAGTTTTTGATGAAGTGTTCCATGATTCATTGTTTGCATTTAACACCCAACGCTCCATGCAGAA
>NW_027730367.1:0-313 GCF_054177405.1 Leptonychotes weddellii | reverse complement strand
AGACTGCAGGGACAACCCCCTAAACAGGATCTGAAATCCCTCCCAATACCAGGTATGGTTTTTCCTCCTCATGTGAACTAAAGTGACTAATAGATTGTGAACCTTAATCTTTTTAAAAATTTTTTAAAAATTCAATTTAGTTAACATAGAGTGTATTATGAATTTCAGGGGTAGAATTTAGTGATTCATTGGTTGCATATAACACCCAGTGTTCATTACATCAGGTGCCCTCCTTAATGCCCATCATCCAGTTACCTCATCCCCCCACCCTCTCCCCTCCAGCAACCCTCAGTTGGTTTCCTATACTTAAGAG
>NW_027730366.1:0-313 GCF_054177405.1 Leptonychotes weddellii | reverse complement strand
AAACGCTGAAGGGAAAATGAATGAGAAATTATAGGGGAAGAAGAGACAAAAAATTTTGTCATTCTGCATTGTTTCTATCATCAGCTTTGGACCACCTCTTCAAAGGGAAGTTGAGGCTCACACATTGATAAGCTTAAAAAGGTGTAAAATCTCACTTAAAACTGGCATTAAAATACATATTGTACTTTAAATTTTTTTTTTTTTTTAAAGATTTTATTTATTTATTTGACAGAGAGAGAGATAGCGAGAGCAGGAACACAAGCAGGGGGAGTGGGAGAGGGAGAAGCAGGCTTCCCGCCGAGCAGGGAGCCCG
>NW_027730365.1:0-313 GCF_054177405.1 Leptonychotes weddellii | reverse complement strand
TAATGATGGTGATGGTGATGACGATGATGGTGATGGTGACAGTAATGATGATGATGATGAAAATGATGTCAACAGCAATGATGATGTTATAGTGATTCTGGTGATGATGAGGTGGTGATGATGGTAATGATGATCGTGATGGTGATGATGATGATGGTGATGACGATGATGATGTTGATGATAGTGATGGTGATGATGATGGTGATAGTGGTGATGGTGATGATGATGGTGATGATGATGGTGATGATGATGGTGATGATGACGGTGATGATGATGGTGATGATGATGGTGATGATGATGGTGATGATGATGG
>NW_027730364.1:0-313 GCF_054177405.1 Leptonychotes weddellii | reverse complement strand
CCTCCTGGTTCTGTCGCTCAGGGATGACCACGGTCAGCTCTGGAACAGAGGGAAGGGGGCCTGGGGGTCAGGAAGCAGCAAAGCCAGGAGCCCCCGTCCACACCAGCTCTGCCGCTCGCTGGCTGGGGACTTCAGGGGGTCAGTGAAACTCTCTGTTTCTTCAGCTTGCTCTTTTAGAAAACAGAAATCACAGGGTTTGTGGGGGTTCAGCAAGGGAATGTACTCCTGGTGCCTGGCAGGACACCTGAGTGGACAAGCGGGTCAAGACTGAATGAATGAAAGGAAGAAAAAAATTCACAAAATGTTCGTTCAC
>NW_027730363.1:0-313 GCF_054177405.1 Leptonychotes weddellii | reverse complement strand
GGAGATGTGGCTGGAGGGGGTGGGAAAGAGGGAAACCAGACGGGAGAAAGTGCCAAAAATCCGCCCAGGACGGGCCTGGAGGCAGGGGGGTCTGGGAGTGCCCTGAAAGCAGCTGGGGCTGTCTGTCTAGGCAGCAGGAAGGGAGCAGAGACAGAGGAAGGGCTCCTGCGTGGTCCAGCACGCAGCACCTCGGGACACCGCAGAGGGCAAATTGACTCCAGACTCAGAGTCACGGATAGAAGATGCAGGGAGAACGTGACCCCCCCATTCTGAGTCAGTCACCACCAGGCAATTTTATTTATAGAGTGTTTTC
>NW_027730362.1:0-313 GCF_054177405.1 Leptonychotes weddellii | reverse complement strand
CCTACTTAGCTTGGAGTAAGTCCTTAGGAAATATTAGATTTATTATCTTGGATATGGAAGCAGACACGCCCTTGGCCCCTCTCACAGATCATCTGACCCAAGAAAGGCTGCAGCAGGGGCGCCTGGGTGGCTCAGTTGGTTAAGCGACTGCCTTCGGCTCAGGTCATGATCCTGGAGTCCCGGGATCGAGTCCCGCATCAGGCTCCCTGCTCGGCAGGGAGTCTGCTTCTCCCTCTGACCCTCCTCCCTCTCATGCTCTCTGTCTCTCATTCTCTCTGTCTCAAATAAATAAATAAAATCTTTAAAAAAAAAA
>NW_027730361.1:0-313 GCF_054177405.1 Leptonychotes weddellii | reverse complement strand
GGGCCATTACAGACAGACATGGGAAAATTCTGGAAGCCCAGCATGCATGGGATTATTTTCAAGATCCCAGGTCTGTGGGGATTTTGCTTCCTGTGATTATGGACAGAGGTGTCCTAATAAGACCAGAGATGCACATTGTGAGAGGCAAAGGAAATGGCATGAATCACTAATTGTCTGCGTGTGTGTTTCCTCCAAGGGGCTTCTTTCGATCTCTGCTGCGGAAGAGATGCTCAACAGAAAGTGAGAGTCAGGTAAATCTGAGCAGGGTAAAGTCCTGTGGCTGGAGAGTGCAGGGGAAATGCAGAATTAACAT
>NW_027730360.1:0-313 GCF_054177405.1 Leptonychotes weddellii | reverse complement strand
GATCCAGGGACTCCAGGATCATGACCTGAGCCGAAGGCAGTCGCTTAACCAACTGAGCCACCCAGGCGCCCTAAGGTGTAGTTTTCTAAAGACAGAGAGACATTCTCAAAATACACATAAAAATATTGATGACTCTGGATATACATGTAATAAACATATGTTAGTATACCCCTTAAGGTTTAAAGATGCACTCCAAAATATTTAACAAAAATTAAGTTAGTATTAAAGCTTCTTCAGAACAGTCAAATTTATCAGATTTAATTGTATGTAGTACATCCCAGGATGATACATAAAATAGAAACAGAGGTAAATA
>NW_027730359.1:0-313 GCF_054177405.1 Leptonychotes weddellii | reverse complement strand
GCCTGGGTGGCTCAGTTGGTGAAGCGTCTGCCTTCGGCTCAGGTCATGATCCTAGCATCCTAGGATCGAGCCCCGCATCGGGCTCCTTGCTCAGTGGGGAGTCCGATTCTCCCTCTGCCTCTGCCTCTACCCCTGCTTGAGCTCTCTTGCACACTGTCTCTTTGACAAATAAATAAATAAAATATTAAAAAAAAAAAAAAGACTTGAAAGTCGAAATGACTCATTGATCCATGAGCTACAGAGTTGGCGTTGTGTGGGCAGGCATGAAAACAACACTCCTCTCTTGTCCGTCTGTCAGAGCTCAGGGGCGGCG
>NW_027730358.1:0-313 GCF_054177405.1 Leptonychotes weddellii | reverse complement strand
TTTTGTTTTTAATTAGGTGAAATTCTGAGTTGTTCAACTAACATGCACTAAGTAAAAGTCATAATTATATGTGCTAATAAAGAAATGAGACAGAAATTTTATGATTTTTTTTAATTCCTGGAGCTCTTACTTTCAAGAGATACCTATTATTAACTTTGTTTAGTAAATATAACTAAACTGACATATTTTAATTATTTTTAAAAGATTTTATTTATTTTATTTTTTTTATTTTTTTGAAGATTTATTTATTTGACAGAGACACAGTGAGAGAGGGAACACAAGCAGGGGCAGTGGGAGAGGGAGAAGCAGGCTT
>NW_027730357.1:0-5004 GCF_054177405.1 Leptonychotes weddellii | reverse complement strand
AAAAAAAAAAAAAAAAAAAAAGAAGAAGAAGAAGAAGATAGCAGGAAGGGAAAAATGAAGGGGGGGGATCGGAGGGGGAGACAAACCAGGAGAGACTATGGACTCTGAGAAACAAACAGAGGGTTCTAGAGGGGAGGGGGTGGGGGGATGGGTTACCCTGGTGATGGGTATTAAAGAGGGCACGTACTGCATGGAGCACTGGGTGTTATACACAAACAATGAATTATGGAACACTACATCAAAAACTAATGATGTAATGTATGGTGATTAACATAATAAAAAAAGAATAAGAAAAAATCATTCTCAAACAGTTTGATCCTTTCTGGTCTTGTTTTTAAAATTTACTAGGCATCACAATAGCAGTGTTTAGTCTATAGCCAATTATTCTCTACTTCTGAGGCAAAACTCTTCTGAATGCTCTAGCTGATGCTCAGTGAATCGAGGTTTTCCAGGATGGTTGGTGGGAACAGGTACTATTTTGACTCTTATGTACATTCTTTCCATGCATCAGGTCATTAGGACCTTACCCATGTGTTCTAGACACTCTTCTGCTGAATATTTGGAAAGGACAGTTTGTATGTCTCCAGAACTCCCTCTCCACGCAAGTCTCTCCTCTCTGGTATGTTGTTCAGTGAACTCATATCACTTCACTGTCCTTGAACATTCAAGCAGTCTTCTCAGCTCAGGAATCTCAATGGACTTCATATGAATTATCCATCCTCTATCCACAGCTTGGAAATGCTCATGAGGTAGTAAGTTTTGGCAATAGAAGGACTCGCATTATTTGTTTTCTATCTATCAGAGATCATTATCCTTCATTGTTTCATGTTTGGTGTCTGAAAAATATTGGTACACATATATTGTTTGTTTTATTGTCTTACACGGGAGGGTATATTTTTTATTGTTTCTATTGTTTCCTGTTAAAATAAGGAAATGCAATTGATTTTTTTGTATGTGCGTGTCCTAGGACCTTCCTAAATTCATGTCTAAGTTCTAATAGTTGCTTCTGATTTTAGGGGAAATTATTTCATCATTAAAACAGTAGCTGTTGTATTTTCACAGATGCTCTTTGCCAGATTAAGTTACCTTCTCTCCCTAGTTTTCTTAGTTTAATTTATATCATTCACATTTGGTGTCGTATTATATTGAGTATTTCTCTGAACATTTAAGAAGATCATAAGGTCTTTGTCCTTTAATCTATTATGTTTAATCTGTTATAAAGTTATGTTAATTGGTTTTCAAACAGTAAACAAATCTCACATTTCTAGAATACATTCTACTTTTTCAAAATGTATTATCACTTCTGAAAAGGATTCAACTTTCCAAGTTTTTGTTGGAAGTTTTTACATACATGTTCATGAGAGATATTGGCTGGTTGTTTTCTCTTCTTGTCCTTTTTTTTTCTTTTTTCTTCTTTCTTTCTCTCTCTCTCTCTTTCCATTCTTTTTTTTTTTTTTTTTGAGAGAAAGAGTGAGCAGGGGGTAGGGCAGAGGAAGAGGGAAAGAGAATCCCAAGCAGGCTCCACACCCAGCATGGAGCCCAACATGGGGCTAGATCTCATGACCCTGAGTCAGATCATGACCTGAGCTAAAATCAAGTGTTGGACATTTAACCAGCTGGGCCACCCAGGCACCCCTCTCTACCTGTCCTTTGTAATGTTTATACTTTTGCTGGTCTCATGGATCAAGTTGGGAAGTGTTTCCATTTATACATTTTAATAAGGATAGCATAGTGAAAAGTTATTCCATTTCCCATAATTTTGCATGTCTTTTGATTTAGTTTTCAATGGCAAAATGTAAAACTTGCTAACTTCCTTTTGTTATTGTTGTTTTATAAAGACCCTTGACTACAGCCTTCATTAGGAAAAGGAGTCTAAATATAATTTTTATGTATCATTGCTTTTATAAATTGTTATGTTTGCTTGCATTTATAGCAATAATGATGGCTTTTCCTTAATTATTTTAATATTACATGCATTTGTAATTATATACATTTAATTAGATAAGTATCTTTTTTAATATTAAAGAATAATTACTGAGGATGTCATGAAGACACAGTTTGTTAGAGTGGCACATAACAATAGAAACTTTGGGGGCACCTGGGTGGCTCAGGTGGTTAAGCATCTGCCTTTGGCTCAGGTCATGGTCTTGGGTCCCAGGATTGAGCTCCATGTCAGGCTCCCTGCTCAGCAAGGAGTCTGCTTCTCTCTCTCCCTCTGCCCTCCCCGCCCCCTGGCTTGTGCACTTTCTATCTCAAAAAACAAATAAAATCTTTAAAAAAAAAGACACACAGTAGAAATTTGGGAAACACTTCATTAGTGCATTGTATCCCTATACTAACTTTGCAAATTAATCATAAGCATGTCAATTTTATTGATGAATAAATGAGGATTAGAGAAGATACCTTGTTCAACTTTATAAAGCAAGCAAGTGACAAAGATAGGACTTAATTTTAGTTTCTCCTCTCTTTAGAGCTTAATCTGTTAACTGATACTTTATTTTTTGATAAATTATTTTGCTGGAAATTTGTTCTTATACTTAAGAAAAAAAAAAAAAAAGAAATTACATCCATAGCTTTATGATAGAAGCTGACCAGGTATTCCCAGAACTAGTGTATTAATACCACATAGACAAAACTGAAGACTTTATTGTTCTTAAATTGTACTGAGTTATGTGTAATGGCAAAATGCTTGTATCTATTTGAAGATCATGAAAATCAATTTAGATAGTAATCTGTATTTAAAATTATATAGTTAGTCACTTATTGTGGCCACATGACTGATGGACAGACACATACCTATGCTTTCTGAAACATCTGTTGAAAAATGAACAAACTTCTAAAAATTGCTATTACAGAAATATATTAAAAACATATCTTTTTATATCATTCTATTAATATCAGAAATGTATTACTTATCTCTTGATAAGGACATATATTAATATAGCATTTTGCAGATTTCCACAGTGGCTTAAATAAAGGCTTATCCAGGAAGAAATCTGGCCCATGCCTGGTCTGCTGGTGATGAGTCCTTCAAAGCTCATCTCAGATAGTTGGACTTGAGCTTCCAGGGCTTCCTCAAATCATTGCAGAAAAGGCCACCTGTAAGGCACCCTCCAGTCCCAATAGAGATCTGGGCGGTTGGATTTTAGATCTTGGTGATGCCAATCAGGAAAAAATGGAAACATCAATTTAGAGGGTTGTAGTTGCATTTTAAGGAAACTGGAAGAACTGAAAATTTGGAAAGAGACTAATAATTTGGACAAGGTAACAGGATCCAGTCTAATTTGTAGGACAATACCAAAATCTTCCTCCCCCAAGAATGGTGTGTTTCAGATTATGTAAGGTTTTCTATTGAAACATGAAATTTATCTCTACAGCCAATACCTCACATTTTAAAAAAGATTTATTTTTATATTTTTTAGAGAGAGAGAGAGCACAAACGGGAGGGGCAGAGGGAAAGGGAGTGATAATCTCAAGTAGACTCCGCACTGAGCACAGAGCCCAACATGAGGCTCAATCTCATGACCCTGACATCACAAAATGAGCTGAAACCAAGAGTCGGATGCTTAACTGACTGAGCCATCCAGGCACCCCATTACCCCACATTTTTATTAAAAAAATAACTTCAAAGAAATTACATTCTTTATCATAAAATAAAACTTGTCTTATCAGATTTGGCCTGATTATTTACATAGGTATAGCAAAAATGGTAACTTACCACACTGGCCCTCTTCAGTTTTCTATGCTGGAAGTTTTCATAAGAAATCTCAGATTGGACTTGTAAAAGCCTCCTTAAGCTAGGAAGCCAATCCAAGTACCCACTATGACATTTCACCTATATTACCTATAAATATGGATGAATTCCTCTCTTGTTGAGGTCCTCAAAATATCTTAAGATTCCTAGGTTTATTAGGAAGTAGCTTTCCTTACCTGTAAGACTCAGAATACATAAATCCATAAGCACTTTAAATCAGATATCAGGCCAGTTTTCCCAAAAGGGCTTTGTAAGCACTGACTCCAGGAAGTCAAGCTTACTTCCTTAAAAGTGTTGTTATATCTATTAAGTTAGCATCATTCTCAAATATGACATTCCAGGTAAGACAGGTTAGATATTTCTAATCAAGTTCTAGTAGTAAGGAGGACAGATGCATACTAAACCCATGAAAACAAACATATTGCTATGTAAGAATGCTTGAAGAGTTCCCAAATCCTGCAGGGATCAGTCAGGCAGGAAAATATAAAATGTTTAATTCCTGTCTACTAAATTGTTATAACTTATACATAGCTTAAGGAAAAAGAGAAAAGGCTTCCTTTTATATTCAGAAAACATAACATTAAAAGATCAATATTTCAAACAAAACCCACAATCAGTTCGTTTAGTCCTATGTCATTACTTTTTGTTCTGCTTCATCCTGGCTTAGCAGTCTCATGAACACATTTGCTTCTAGGTTACTGTTCTGGAAAACCTAAATCGGTACACTAGCATGGTCTTAAAATTGTTTAAGTGATTCCTTAACATACAGATGACGCAAAGAGGCCTGTACCCAAACCCACATGGCATAACACTTCCACACATGACAAACACTCACACCTGTGGTTGATGACAAGTGTTTTCAGAGAAGCATCAGAGAAAAAAGCAGTAAATGTTCAGAAGTATTCACTACTAACATACCTAGAATGGCTGGCAGAAGGTTTTGTTGATCTTGGATGTGCTTGTTACATGTTGGAGTGGATCAGTTGGCTATCAACTTTTCTAGGCTTCCTAGGCTAAGGCATGTCTGAATATCTGATGAGAAATGATAGACATGTGGAGTGCAGCCAAGTCACCCAATCATCCTCTTGATGGCAGAAACTGCAGACTTAAGTGAGTGATAGAGGAGGTTTAGGATGCAGGGCTGGGTGAAGAATTAGAGCCATGAGTGAAATCAGTCTATCACAAAGAATATTAAACAATTCAATACATACAGAGAAATTATAAAATATCCTTACCTCTTTTTTTTTTTT
>NW_027730356.1:0-313 GCF_054177405.1 Leptonychotes weddellii | reverse complement strand
CGACGAGGTAAGCAGCTCCCCAGGCCAGGGCTCTGGATGAACAGGCAGCATGTCCCTTAGCCTGTGGTCAGTGGAGGTCACCCTCCCCAGGGACCTTCCTCTTTGGACTCCGCCTCCCTCCTGTCCAAAGACTGCCGAGTTCAGCTGGCTTCTCTGGTATCCGAGGAGACACCGGGACTGCGGGAGAGGCCCCAGGCCCCTCGGCAGGTGGGTGGCGAGGCCGGTACTTTTCCCTCTGACGGAGGATGAGAAAGAAGGGG
Source organism: Leptonychotes weddellii (assembly GCF_054177405.1). Classification (NCBI taxonomy): domain Eukaryota; kingdom Metazoa; phylum Chordata; class Mammalia; order Carnivora; family Phocidae; genus Leptonychotes; species Leptonychotes weddellii. The sequence continues at coordinate 53 of NW_027730356.1, read as the reverse complement.
CAGAGCCGCGCGGACAGAGCGCGCCCCCTGGCCGAGAGCCCACCTCTCCGGGC
>NW_027730355.1:0-313 GCF_054177405.1 Leptonychotes weddellii | reverse complement strand
GACAGCAGGGTCCCTGCTCCAAGGGAGGCCTGCTTCTCCCTCTCCCTTTGCCTGCTGCTCCCCTGGCTTGTGCTCTCTTTCTCTGTCAAATAAATAAATAAAAAATATTTATTAAAAAAGAGTTTTTATCATGAAAGGATGTTGTATTTTGTCAAATGCTTTTCCTATATCTATTAAAAAGATCATGTGATTTTTATCTTTCATTTTATTGATGTGATGTATACACTTAATAATTTGTGTATGTTGAACTGTCTTTGCATCCTACAGATAAATCATACTTGGTGGCTATGGTGTATAATTCTTTTTTTTTTTT
>NW_027730354.1:0-313 GCF_054177405.1 Leptonychotes weddellii | reverse complement strand
CCCCTCCCCTCTAGAACCCTCAGTTTGTTTTTCAGAGGTTCTTCCAAAAGTTGAAAATAGAGCTACCCTACGATCCAGCAATTGCACTACTGGATATTTACCCCAAAGATACAAAAGTAGGGATCCGAAGGGGAACATTCACTTTTGGAGCCTTGAGCCACTATGGAAGACGCCAGCCTACCCTGGGGTTGCCCTATTGAGGACGCCATGTCAAAGACCGCAGCTCCCCACTGCTCAGCCCTTAGCTTTCTGTGTCCACCGGCCGAGACCCAGCCCTGCGGGGCAGAGAGGGAGGCATCCCCGTGCACCCCCA
>NW_027730353.1:0-313 GCF_054177405.1 Leptonychotes weddellii | reverse complement strand
GGGGGAGTCGTGAGGGGTGTGAAAATACTACAATCGAGACAAGTACAGAACTCCTCTTGGGGAATCCTGGGGAGATACTCAGTAAGCTGATACTGGTGTTGTGCTCCTGAGAGCGGCAGGCAGAAAAGGATGTGGGGAGGAATGTCAGGAAGACCTGAGGTAGGAAAAAGGGTTGGAATCTTAGGCTGGGATACCTGACATACCAGGATGTATACTTTGGGCCCCAGTATGTATACTTTGGGCCATTGGCAATTAGGGAGGGCATCTGGGGGAGGTGTGATTTGGGCTGAACCTGAGAGATGGATTGGGTTCA
>NW_027730352.1:0-313 GCF_054177405.1 Leptonychotes weddellii | reverse complement strand
TCCTCCTCTGCCTTCTTCCTCCTCTTTCTTTTCTCCTTCTTCTCTCCTCCTCCTCCTCCCCTCTCTTCCTCCCTCTTTGTCATTCTGATTAGCAACATCAGCAGCAGCAGCAGTAATAACATTATATTGAGATCTTACCATGTGCCTGAAACTGTTGTAAACAATTTGAAAGTAATAACTCACTTAATTGTCAAAACAGCCATATGAGAAAAGTATTATAAAGACCCTATTTTACAGAAGAGGAAACTGAAGTACAGAGGACTTCCATAATTTGCCCACATTTCTGGTAAAGTAATAGCAAAGCCTGGATTTG
>NW_027730351.1:0-313 GCF_054177405.1 Leptonychotes weddellii | reverse complement strand
CACACCCAGTGAAACAGGACCAACTCAACACCGTCTGTTTAGTAAAAGAAACCGTCCAGTGCTTGTCAGTGCCACACTTATTACGGACATCACACAACAGGGCTGCCTGCTCCACTTCGGGATGGCGCAGATTCAGTGGGGTGAAGGGCCCAGTGGGAAAAGCTCTGAGAAAATGAGCAAAAGGAAAATCCTCCTTTGGATTGGAGTCGGGAGGCCAGAAGGGGCAGCGCCCAGGCTCTACCAGTCCACTGTCCGCTGCAGACCCAACAGGGAGAGATGCATCTCCCCGTGGATACTCGTTTACTGTCCCGTC
>NW_027730350.1:0-313 GCF_054177405.1 Leptonychotes weddellii | reverse complement strand
ACTTAGCCCCGACCGGGCAAGTGTGGGGCAAGTCCTCCTCCAGCAAAGACATTTGGGAGCCACGGCAACAGGACCCTCCCCCAGAATATCAGCAAGAACAGCCAACCAAGACCAAGTTTACCTATCAATGAGAATGGCAGAACTCCAGCATGAGGGGAATACTGCACATAGAATTCATGGCTTTTGTCCCATGATTCTTTAGTTTTTCAAAGTTAATTTTTTTAATTTTCTTTTTTTTTTTGAATTTTTCTTTGTCCCTTTTTCAACCAACATCTTATCAATCCCTTTTTTAAAAATATTTTTTATTTTTCAT
>NW_027730349.1:0-313 GCF_054177405.1 Leptonychotes weddellii | reverse complement strand
ACACTGGGAGACAAGGACCCTAAAGGAGCCGCTAATAGGAGCCGCATTAGGAACCGTAAAGACCAGTTAGGCCTGTTAAGCTACAGGAAACACAGCAGAGAGAGTTCTCTGATGGTATTAATCGCAGGCAGTTGCTGCTAACCCCCAAAGCTGCAAGTGCCCCCAGGTGGCCTAGAGGAAGTGCCCAGTAGGGACAGTTGTTGGGAGCCTACCAACAGCTTGCTTTATTGTTAGAATTAGCCATGGCAAGAGAAGACAGAGCATGTGGCAGAGGAGGCCATGTCCAGCCCTCTTCACCATCTCAAAATAACTC
>NW_027730348.1:0-313 GCF_054177405.1 Leptonychotes weddellii | reverse complement strand
AAAAAAACAAACTGTGGCTTTGCCAAGCTCAAGCTTCCTCAGCTGTGATGCAAAGCCACTACAGGGCAGTACCAATCGGCGCCCAGCCCAGCATCACCCCGTGGATTGGGAGACAGAGCAAACCAATGTGAACGAGAAGCTCAGTGGTTCCAGCAATAAAGTCATTTATCCCTGACCCACGAGTCTCATGTCTTTTGCCAACATCCCTATAAATCTGTGATAGACTTACTTAGTTTGTAAGTAGCCTAACATCTCAGATCCTGTACTGTTCTTAACACATTCCAATTGAATAAGAGGTACACTGGTTTTGTGT
>NW_027730347.1:0-313 GCF_054177405.1 Leptonychotes weddellii | reverse complement strand
CTCCTGGAACTGATGCTGTATGCTTTATCCCTGCTGCAACATCCCAGCAGGCTGCTCCCCAGGGCCTCCCTAGGACACCAACCTGCAAGGCTGCCCTCAGGGTCTGGAGAGACCAGGAGGATCATCAGAGGGCCTCCAGGGACCTGCAGCCTCTACTCCTTCCTCCAACACAACCAAGGCTCCCTGCTTCTCTCTCTGCCCAGAGAGCCCCAGCTGCTGCTGAGAACTAGGAGCTCCCAGTCTTGGGGCAGACAGGATAGGATTAGATGCCCTCAAGTCTTTGGGGTCAGGGCAGGATCAGAGGGAAAGCAGA
>NW_027730346.1:0-5004 GCF_054177405.1 Leptonychotes weddellii | reverse complement strand
GTATATCAATGAGGTCCATCTGGTCCAGTGTGTCATTCAAAGCTCTTGTTTCCTTGTTGATTTTCTGCTTAGATGATCTGTCCATTGCTGAGAGTGGAGTATTGAGGTCTCCTACAATTAATGTGTTGTTATCAATATGACTCTTTATTTTGGTTAACAGTTGGCTTACATAGATGGCTGCTCCCATGTTGGGGGCATAGATATTTACAATTGTTAGATCTTCTTGTTGGATAGACCCTTTAAGAATGATATAATGTCCTTCTGTGTCTCTAATTACAGACTTTAGTTTAAAATCTAATTTGTCTGATGTAAGAATTGTTACCCCAGCTTTCTTTTGAGGTCCGTTGGCATGGAAGATGGATCTCCATCCCTTCACTTTCAGTCTGGATGTATCTTTAGGTTCAAAATGAATCTCTTGTAAGCAGCATATGGATGGGTCCTGTCCTTTTATCTAATCTGCAACCCTGTGCCATTTAGGGAGCGTTTAGGCCATTCACACTGAGAATGATTATTGAAAGATATGAATTAGTTTTCATCATGTTGCCTGTGAAGACGTTGTTTTTACAGATTGTCCCTGTAAATTTCTGTTGTATATCACTCTTGGGGTCTTTCTCCTTTTATAGAACCCCTCTTAATATTTCTTGCTGGGCCGGCTTAGTGGTCACATATTTTTTCAGTTTCTGCCAGTCGTGGAAGCTCTGCATCTCTCCATCCATTCTAAATGAAAGCCTTGCCAGATAAAGTATTCTTGGCTGCATGTTCTTCTCATTTAGTACCCTGAATATGTCTTGCCAGGCCTTTCTGGCTTGCCAGGTCTCTGTGGATAGGTCTGACGTTATTCTGATGTTCCTCCCTCTGTATGTAAGAAATCTCTTCCCGCTAACTGCCCTTTAGATGGTTTGCTTGGTTCTAAGATTTGCAAGTTTTACTATTACATGCCAGGGTGTTGGCCTGTTTTTCTTGATCTTGGGAGGGGTCCTCTCTGCCTCTAGGACACGAATGTTTGTTTTGTTCCCCAGATTAGGGAAGTTCTCAGCTACGATTTGCTCAAATACATCTTCTAGTCTTCTCTCTCCACTCCCTCCTGGATTCCAATAATTCTGACATTGGAATGCTTCATGGTGTCACTTATTTCTCTGATTCGATTTTCATGGATTCTGAATTGTTTTTCCCTGGACTCCTCTTTTCTCTTTTTATCTATTATATTGTCTTCCAGGTCGCTTATTCGTTCTTCTGCCTCAGTTACCCTAGCTGTTAGATTATCTAGATTGGATTGGATCTCATTGATAGCATTTTTAAGTTCTGCCAATTCACCTTTCATTTCTGCCCTTAAAGACTCTATGTTGCCATTAATTGATTTCTCCATTCTAGCCATTGTCTTCACAATTGCTATCCTGATTCCATCTCCGACATCTTGGTTATATCTGCATCCATTTGTAAATCTGCAGCGTAAGTCATAATCTCTGAGTCTTTTCTATTTTGGGGGCTCCTCCTCCTAGTCATTCTGTTGATTGGTGTTTAAGGGAATGTATAGAGTCCAAATTATTGACCAGAACCCAAGCAAGATGAGCCTGTTTTCTTGGGACCTAGGGTTGCTGGCCTCTTGTTCTCCCAGCCTGTCTTCTGTGGGAGAGACCTGCTGCGCTATTACTCAGGCAACCCTGTTTGGGCGGAGTTGCCCTGCCCCCCTGTGGCAGTGGATGGACTCAGCGGGAATCAGTTTTGGGGGCTTTTGTTCTCTGGCGGCTTTCCCTGGCAGCTTTCTGCATCTCTTCTGCAAGTCAGAGCAGAAGAAACCGTTTCCAACCCTCTGCTTCAGGCAGAGAGATTGCAGTCTGTTCTTCAGTGAGCTCTCCAGGCCACACTGTCTCCATTTCTGTCCGTGCTGCTATAAACTGCAGCGTCCTGAGTTGTGCGCCCCTCCACAGCACTCCCAGTCCTGCCTCCAGTTCGGGGCACATCTCTGCCCTTTGTGCTTCTAAAACCGCCAGCCGCACTCAGTTCGCGCGACCCCACCACTCTGGGTTTCCACCCCAGGCCTGCCCTAAAGTCCTTTCCCCGCCAGTCTGCGAGTCTGTGCCTGTCCCCAGCGCATGAAGCTGTCACTCACCAGCGGTGTAGGATCCCCACAACTAGGTACCCTCTACTGCCGTTTATCTTCCAATATCTGCCCGCGGAATCACAGCTCCCCACTTCGTACCTCAAAACCAACCACCTGCGATAATCTGTTTGTAGAGATCCAGATCTTCTTACATCTCAGGCTGGTTTCATGGGTGTTCAGAGTGATTTGATAGATATCCAGCTCAATTCCGGGGACCAGTTGAAATAGGGTCCCCTACTCCTCTGCCATCTTTCCTCCACCCCCGAGCATGTCAATTTTTCTTCTTTAAACTGTTATGATGATGAAGTACATTGATTGATTTTTCAAATATTGAACCATTGGCATTCCTAGAATCAACTATTCTTGTTTATGATGTATTTTTATATATTGCTGTATTTGATTTGATAATATTTTGTTAAGGATTTTTACATCTATATTTATGAGTTATGTTATTCTAAATTTTCTTGATATTTTTCTTTGTGTGTATGTGTGTGTGTGCTGTTTTTGTCTGATTTAGGTATCAGGTTATTACTAACTTTGTAAAGTGCAGTAGGAAGTGTTTCCTTCTCTTCAATTTTTAGTAGGATAGTTTGTGTATAATTGGGGTTAATGTTTTTTAAAAATTTTTATTCAAGTTCTAGTTAATATACAGTGAATATTAGTTTCAGGTATACAATAAAGTGATTCATCACGACCATACAAACCCTGGTGCTCATCACAACAAATACACTCCTTAATCCCCATCACCTATTTTACCCACTTCCCTGAACCTCCCCTCAGATAACTCTCATTTCATTCTCTATAGTATGAGTCTGTTTCTTGTTTTGCCTCTCTCTTTCTTTCCCTCTCTTTGCTCATTTACTTTGTTTCTTAAATTACACATATGAGTGAAATCATATGGTATTTGACTTTCTCTGATTGACTTATTTTACTTAGCATTATACTCTCTAGCTCCATCTATGTTGTTGCAAATGGCAAGATTTCATTCTTTTTTATGGCTGAATAATATATATTTTATATATATATGATATATATATATCACATTTTCTTTATCCATTCATCAGCCAATGGACACTTGGACTTTTTCCATTATTTAGCTATGGTAAATAATGCTGCTATAAACATATAAACATCAGGGTGCATATATCCTTTTGAATTAATATTTTGTATTCTTTGGGTAAATCCTCAGTAGTACAATTGTTGGATTGTAGGGTAGTTCTATTTTTAACTTTTTGAGGAACATTCATACTGTTCCACAGTGGTTGAACTAGTTTGCAAAACTGAAATAGGAAGAAATAGAAAACTTGAATAGACCAACAACCAGTGGAAAAAAATGAATCAGTAAACAAAAAACTCCCAAAAACAAAAGTCCAGGGCCAGACAGCTTCATAGGCAAATTCTACCAAATCTTTAAAGAGTTAATACATATTCTTATCAAACAATTCAAAAAATAGCAAAGGAAGGAAAACTTTCAAATTCACTTTATGAGGCCAGTATTACCCTGATACCAAAACCAGATAAGGTCTCCTCTGAAAAGGAGAACTACAGACCAATAACCTTGATGAATAGAGATGAAAATTTTCTCAATAAAATACTAGCAAACCAAATACAATACATGAAAAGAATCATTCATTACCATCAGATGGGATTTATTCCTGTGTAGCAATGATGGTTCAATATTTGCAAATTAATCAATGTGATATACCACATTAATAAAAGAAAATAAGAATCATATGATCATTTCAATAGATACAGAAAAAGCATTTGACAAAGTGCAACATTCCTTCATGATAAAAACCCTCAACAGGGGTGCCTGGGTGGCTCAGTCGTTAAGTGTCTGCCTTTGGCTCAGGTCATGATCCCAGGGTCCTAGGGTTGAGCCCCACATCGGGCTCCCTGCTCAGCCAGGAGCCTGCTTCTCCCTCTCTCACTCCCCTTGCTTGTGTTCCCTCTCTCACTGTGTCTCTCTCTGTCAAATAAACAAATAAAATCTTTAAAAAAAAACCCTCAACAAAGCAAGTTTAGAGAGAGGATAACTCAAAATAATAAAAGTCATCAATAAAAAACCCACAGCTAACATCATCCTCAATGGGGGAAAACTTAGAGTTTTCCTCTACAGTCGAGTCCAACACAGGGATATTCACTCTCACCAATTTTATTTAGCAGAGTACTGAAAGCCCTTGCCACAGCAATCTGAAAAGGAAAAGAAAGAAAATGATTCATACTGGCATGGAAGAAGTCAAACTTTCACTATTTGCAGATGACATGATGCTCTATGTAGAAAACATGGAAGAATCCACCAAAAAACATCTGGAACTGCTAAATTAATTAAATAAGTTGCAGCATACAAAATCAATTCCAGAAATCTGTTGTATTTCTATACACAAATAATGAAAGAGCAAAAAGAGAAATTAAGGCATTAATCTTTTTAAAAATTTGTTAGTTGATAAACTCCTGGCCAGACTTATCAAAAAGGAAAGAGAAATGACCCAAATGAATAAGATCATGAATGAAAGAGGAGACATCACAACCAACACAAAAGAAAGACAAACAATTATAAGAACATATTATGAGCAACTCTATGCCAGCAAATTAGATAATCTGGAAGAAATGGATGCATTCCTAGAGATGTCTCAAACACCAAAACTTAACCAGGAAGAAATAGAAAACCTGAACAGACCTATAACCACTAAGGAAATTGAAGCAGTCATCAGAAATCTCCCAACAAACAAGAGCCCAGGGCCAGGTGGCTTCCCAGGGGAATTCTACCAAACATTTCAAGAAGAATTAATACTTATTCTACTGAAACTGTTCCAAAAAATAGAAATGGAAGGAAAACTTCCAAACTCGTTTTATGAGGCCACCATTATCTTGATCCCAAAACCAGACAAAGACCCCATCAA
>NW_027730345.1:0-313 GCF_054177405.1 Leptonychotes weddellii | reverse complement strand
TCAATTACACCTCAATAAAGCTGTCTTCTTTTTTTAAGATTTTATTTATTTATTTGACAGAGAGAGAGAGCCCAAACAGGGGGCGCGGCCGGAAGAAGCAACAGACTCCTCACGGAGCAGGGAGCCAGGACCCTAGGATCATGACCTGAGCCGAAGGCAGCTACTTAACCGACTGAGCCACCCAGGAGCTCCTAAAGGTATCTTTAAAAAAATTCAAGGGTCACCTGGGTGGCTCAGTCAGTTAAACATCTGCCTTCAGCTCAGGTCATGATCTCAGGGTCCTGGGATCGAGCCCCACATCAGGTTCCCTGCT
>NW_027730344.1:0-313 GCF_054177405.1 Leptonychotes weddellii | reverse complement strand
CTCTCAGCAGCAGTGTAGACTGCCCTGTCAAAAACGATTCATCACCAGAGAGTGGGGGTTTGAAGCTGAGACCTTTCCCCCACAGATCACTCAATGAAAGCATTCATTTAGAAGTTGGATTGTTATAGGGCGCCTGGGTGGCTCAGTTGGTTAAGCGACTGCCTTCGGCTCAGGTCATGATCCTGGAGTCCCGGGATCGGGTCCCGCATCGGGCTCCCTGCTCGGCAGGGAGTCTGCTTCTCCCTCTGACCCTCCTCCCTCTCATGCTCTCTGTCTCTCATTCTCTCTGTCTCAAATAAATAAATAAAATCTT
>NW_027730343.1:0-313 GCF_054177405.1 Leptonychotes weddellii | reverse complement strand
CGAGGGAGAGGGAGGCTTCTCGGGTTCTCTTTTTCTTTTTAATTTGTTATTTGTGTAGACTTTAATTTGTAGAGCAGTTTTAGGCTTACAGAAAAACCATGCAGAGCACAGGGCTCCCACGTACCCTGCCCCTCCCTGCACACAGGTTCCCCAACCGTCAGCATAGTGTGCTCCGTGCATTCCAACTGGTAACTAATATTGACTCGTTGTCACCGTCTCAAGTCCAGAGCTGGGCTTCCTGTGTCATTCATCGTGTGGGTTTTGACGAACACGTGGCGTCATGCATCCGCCATTACAGTACTATACCTCATTT
>NW_027730342.1:0-313 GCF_054177405.1 Leptonychotes weddellii | reverse complement strand
TTTTGGTGCACTTATAAATGGGATTGATTCCTTGATTTCTCTTTCTTCTGCTTCATTATTAGTGTATGGACATTCATCTGACTTCTGTGCACTGATTTTATATACTGTGACTTTGCTGAGTTCCTGTATCGGTTCTAGCAATTTTTTGGTGGATCTTAATGTAGTCCCCAAACCTGGGGATTAGAGCTGAAAGGTTCAGATAGCTCTCCGAAGATTTCTCACTGTACTTGACACTTGTCATACACCTAACACCCCTGCTGGTCCGTTCAGTAATTCCTCCATTATTCCTTCAACACCCAAGGACTCACTTCTC
>NW_027730341.1:0-313 GCF_054177405.1 Leptonychotes weddellii | reverse complement strand
CACTAAGGTAACAGCACAGGGATTCAGTAGCCACACACAGCAAAGAATACAGACTTGACAAAGTTAGTTCAGAAAAGTCACTAAGCCAACAGTAGCAACTACAACGAGCAGCAATCATGAAGCCTGGAGTGGGGAAGGTCTGATGTTCAGGATGCTTCCATTATAATATTCATAATCACATCTTGGACTTGTCACTGGGGCCAAGTCCCCCGGCTGGGGGTCAGGTAGCTCCTACATGTTCCACGTGCCTCTCTCTGGCTCCCCCAGCCGTGCACAGTCCTGTGCTGCTTCCCAGCAGAGGTCGGTTTTAACC
>NW_027730340.1:0-313 GCF_054177405.1 Leptonychotes weddellii | reverse complement strand
TTTTGGTGCACTTATAAATGGGATTGATTCCTTGATTTCTCTTTCTTCTGCTTCATTATTAGTGTATGGACATTCATCTGACTTCTGTGCACTGATTTTATATACTGTGACTTTGCTGAGATCCTGTATCGGTTCTAGCAATTTTTTGGTGGATCTTAATGTAGTCCCCAAACCTGGGGATTAGAGCTGAAAGGTTCAGATAGCTCTCCGAAGATTTCTCACTGTACTTGACACTTGTCATACACCTAACACCCCTGCTGGTCCGTTCAGTAATTCCTCCATTATTCCTTCAACACCCAAGGACTCACTTCTC
>NW_027730339.1:0-313 GCF_054177405.1 Leptonychotes weddellii | reverse complement strand
ATCAAAAACTAATGATGGTAATGTATGGTGATTAACAGAACATAAAAAAAAAAACTCATACAACTCGAAACAAACAAACAAAAAATCCAATTAAAAAATAGAAGACATATCCTGCTACTTTACTGAATTCCTGTATGAGTTCTAGCAGTTTTGGGGTGGAGTCTTTTGGGTTTTCCACATAAAGTATCATATCATCTGCAAAGAGTGAGAGTTTGACTTCTTCTTTGCCAATTTGGATGCCTTTGATTTCTTTTTGTTGTCTGATTGCTGTGGCTAGGATGAGGAATTCTTAATTGCAGGAAACAAACTGAGT
>NW_027730338.1:0-313 GCF_054177405.1 Leptonychotes weddellii | reverse complement strand
TTCTCAGTTTGTCTGCATAACCACTGTGTAGAGGGCAATACTCTTCAGTTTACTGGGGAGAACGCTGAACTTTAGAGCTGGGGTAGTTGCCCTTTTTCTGCATTTGATGACCCCGTTTCTGTGAAGCTCTCTTGGGAGAATTCACCTTTATCACCTGATGATTGAGTTCTGACAGTCTCCTGGTGCCACACATGCCCCAGACATTCGCATGTACACAGAACTGAGTTGTCTTCACGCTGCCCACAGCGCTGAATCGCTCCCCTTGACTAGGTTGGGAGCCCTCTGGGTCAGCAGCCTCCCTCAGACTTGCCTT
>NW_027730337.1:0-313 GCF_054177405.1 Leptonychotes weddellii | reverse complement strand
TTGAACACTGGGGCGCCTGGGTGGCTCAGTTGGTTGAGCGACTGCCTTCGGCTCAGGGCATGATCCTGGAGTCCCGGGATCGAGTCCCGCATCGGGCTCCCTGCTCAGCGGGGGGTCTGCTTCTCCCTCTGACCCTCCCCCCTCTCATGTGCTCTCTCTCTCCTCTCATCCTCTCTCTCAAATAAATAAATAAAATCTTTAAAAAAAAATAGTTGAACACTGTCAAAGAAAAGATTGTGTTGTGAACAGTGCTAACATTTAACAAAGAACCATGCCTACCTATTTATCACCTATGTCTGTGTGTGTTGGGAGG
>NW_027730336.1:0-313 GCF_054177405.1 Leptonychotes weddellii | reverse complement strand
TCAAAGATTTTAAGATACCCTATTGTTTTATATCACTACGGGAAAAAATGCTGCTAATTAATGGTAAGACGCCATTGATTGTAAGAGGTATCCCACTTTCAGAGATGTTAACAAGTGGGGGAAAATGTGCTGCAGAGGGCGCCTGGGTGGCTCAGTTGGTTAAGCGACTGCCTTCGGCTCAGGTCATGATCCTGGAGTCCCTGGATCGAGTCCCGCATTGGGCTCCCTGCTCGGCAGGGTGCCTGCTTCTCCCTCTGACCCTCCCCCCTCTCATGTGTTCTCTCTCTCTCATTCTCTCTGTCTCAAATAAATA
>NW_027730335.1:0-5004 GCF_054177405.1 Leptonychotes weddellii | reverse complement strand
AGAGCAGCACATTTGTTATAGCCATAAACCTACACTGACATCTTAATCTCCCGAAGTCCATAGTTTATATCGGGCTCACTCGGTGCTGGGCATTTGAAGGGTTTGGACAAATATATGATGACATGTCTTCACCTTTGTAGTATCATGCAGAATAGTTTCACTCCCCTAAAAAGCCTCTGTGCTCTGCCTATTCGTTTCCCTCTCGGCAACTTCCTGGCAACCACTGATCTTTTTACTGTTTCCTTAGACCTATATCCCTTGGTCTGTCCCTTTCTCATCCCTTAGTTTTGCCTTTTCCAGAATGTCATATAGTTGGAATCAGACACTGTGTAGACTTGTCAGATTGCCTTCTTTCATTCAGTAACATGGATGTAAGTTTCCTTCACATGTTTTCCTGGCCGATAGCTCTTTTTTCTTTTTAGTGCTGAATAGTATTCCATCGTGTGAGCATGTTGCCTTTTCTTAGCCTCAGTCTCCTGGATACAGGGCTCTGGGTTGCAGAGACTAAGAGACTTCGTAATAACGACAAGCATAGACGTTTTAAGTGCTCGCTACCAGCCACCCTGGTAACCGCCTCCTTCTGCTCTACCTCATCGAGTCCTTCCTGAAACCTGTGACATCAGTGGTAGTATGAACAACCCCCTGCCCCTCCCCTGACAGGTGGAGAAACGAAAGCTCCCGGAGGTTAAATAATGGGTCAAGGCCACGCATCCAGGAAAGGAACTGTCTGGAATTCGAACCCAGATGTTCTGACTCCAGGTTTTAGTACTGAGGCTCTAACCTTCCAGGAACATTCTTACCAGCGTTTGGCACATAGAGAAAACATGTCACCAAACGTTACCTCTTGTTATTGTTAATGTTTTTGAGGTAGAGCCATTTAAATCAGAGGGTCACGATTCTCTTCTAAGGAGAAGTATGAGGCACTGAGATGTTCAGAAATCTCCTCGAGCCACGCAGCAAACGGCTTGTAGGTCCGGAACTAAAAGTCATGGTTAATGGAGGCTCTGAGTTGCTCTGAAGAGAGTTGGTTGTTGAGGGTAACATCTACTGAGCACTTACTAGATACGTTATCCCCCTCAATGCTACAACGACCCACATTAGGAAACAGAGGTGGGAGATGCAGCTCTGCTCGTTACACACCCCTGAAGTTTCTCCTGTGTTTCCTGCCTGCCCGCCCCCCCCCATCTCCCTGCTCCCCACCACAGCCTGGGCCAATATCTGCAGCCCAGGCATGCGTCACAGCTCAGAAGCAGCCCAGGAGCGTCTGGGTCTGTCCAGTGTCTGGCCTGAGGTGTGGGTGCCTTGGCAGCCGGCTCCAGCCCTTCCTCATCATCCTGGTCACAGTACCCACTGGTCCCCAGCAGGCAGCCTCAGCCTGGGCACACCTGCTCACTCCCTGTCCCTTCCACTTCCTTCTGCCCTGGATTTCCAGACAGAGTCAAAAAGGGTTCACATCAAATAAGATTTGTTTGCTTTCCGTGTAATTTTCCATTTATAGACCGCTTTCTCTCAGGAGGCACTGTCCTCCTTCCTCTGTCTCAGTTTTTTCTGGGTATTTGAGGATAAACTCTTGGTGGTTGTTTTTAAGCCCTGTGGTCAGCGGCCCAGCCGGTCATTCATTCAGAATGTCTCCAGAAAGCCAGCAGTTACCCTTATAGGATTTATGCTAATTTCTGTGGTCTCTGAGACCTCTGTGGAGCTGTGCCCACATAAGCAGTGTCGTGTTAAGAAGAAATATCCGACCTGGGCCGACAGGGTCCTCATCCACAGGCTCGTCCTGGTGAGATGATGAGGATGATGAGTACAATGTAAGAGCAGCTGGTGCTGAGAGCATCCTCCCCTAAGTGCTAAACGGGATTCACCGATTCCTACCAGGTGGGAGCTGGTCTGATCCCTTGATACAGATGAGGAATTGAGCCAAGGCCATGGCTGACCACACAGTATGTGGGATCCTGCCGACCTCTCTGGCCCAGCCACCCCACACTCCCCTTCCCACCCTGGGCTCTAGCCATACCAGCGTTGGTTTGCTGCCTTGGATCACTGTGCTCTCCTGCCACAGTTCCTTTGCACAAGCTCTTCCCCCTTGCCTGGGCCACTGTTTACTCCTACACTCTACACCTAATCTTCCTTGACCCATCTTTCAGATCTCAACTATGATTTCTTCAAGGATGCCCTACTGGACCCCCTCCCGCCCAGCAGCATGCCCCATTAGAGCTCAGTTGGCTCTGCCCGCCTCTCCTTGAGGGTACTGGTCAGAACTGAAATCCTGCTTTCCTGTGTGCAGTTTTCTGATCAGCGTCCGGCTGTCCCTCCAGACCCTAACTCCGCAAGAGCAATGGCTTGAAAGTGCTAGATAATTCTGTCATAGCCCTTGCCACACTGGCCTGAAAGGATTTGTTTATTCATCTTTCTCATCCCCTGGTCTGTGAATTTCCTGAGGGCACTGTCCAGGTCTTTTTCTAACACAGCACTCAGCTCAGTAAATATTTGGTGAGTTGAATTGAATGTACTGGATTTAGTGGGACAGAGTGAGGAAAGGGCACCTGAAAACTCAGAACTTAGGATGGGGAGAGCCCACAGATTACAGTTATTCCGAATCCATCCCCCACCCTTGGAGATCCGGAGAGATTTTAGAGAAAAAATTAGCTTTTTTAAAAAGCCAAGTTCCTTTATAATTTGGATCACAGAATAGAGGGATCCGTGACTTGCCCAAAGAAGCATCGGATTACAGTTACGAACCCAAGAGAAAGGAGGCAGAAGGAACATCTACGGCTCAGAGGTTCATCTGGAGTTGAGAGAAAGTCGGAGCAGAAGTAACTAGTGGAATCTCACTAGAAATCATGTTGGGATTTGGCTCCTTACAGCTGGTGGGTGGCCTTGCGTCATTTCCTTATCTCTCTCGGATGACCTTGCGTGGCTCATTCCTCCCCGTGCTGTCATTGCTGACTTTGACTCCGTAAATGCTGTGATCTGCTTACATGGAAGCACCCCCCTCTTTGGGGCTGGCCCTGCCCAGGGCCTGGTGCCCCTCAGTCTGGCAGATGGGTTATGGGCTTCCATACCTGAGAGAGAGAGAAAGGGGTTGGGGGGGGAGAGAGAGAGAGAGGGAACAAACGGTGCTTCTCCTCTGTCTGGTGGATGAACAGGACAAGGGGCAAGTTGTGGGCGATGGGCCTGGTGCTCACCCCGGAGAGTTTTGTGAAGATGGTGCCAGGGAACCACAGGCTCCCACATCCAAGCAGGGCCCGGCCTCAGCCCTACCCACCCCAGCTCCAAGGAAAACAGGCAGCTGTTTGCAAACGCTGTTTGCTTTCATCCTGCCTCCTCCTTCCCATCATAACACATCACGAGCATGTTCCTTGGAGGTTTGAATAGTCCCTTTTAAGAAGTTTGAGGGAAAGCATTTCTGAGTAAGAGGATTAACCTAGTTAAATTTAATAGTAGTAGCACATGATAGATTAACAGTAATGTGAAAGAACATTGAAGCTCCAGTGACCCATTATGACACTCAAAGATTGCCAAGCATTTTGCAATAAAAACACCACCTAGTTATCACACATGTTTGATTAAAGGGACACTACCCTCACCTTGTCCCCCATTGTGAAACAGCTCCTAGCACACTCCCTGGCATGTACATACAATTTGCTTTGCAAATATTTGTTTAATTAATTCAGGAAATATGAGGCTAACTGAAGGTTCTGACAGCTTTCTAGAGTGGGACAGAAAGCCTTCATCTTAAGCATATACTGCTCCAATTTATTCGGTAACGACACATAGAACTGTTTGCCATTCTCCTTTGGCTTCTAGACCTAGTTCCCATTTATCCAAAGTTATGAATGTATTTCTGACAGTGAACGATGTTAAGTGGAATCCCAGTGGCTTAAATCAGATCTAAGGAGGGTGTTTTTTTGTTTGTTTGTTTGTTTTTAAATAGCAACCAAGGAGTCATTTTTAAAGAGGAGAAAGAGTTCTGTGTAACCTGAAAATATAGCACAAATATTGAAAAAGAACATCTCAGGGTTTCAGTGGCTGAGGTAGAAGAAGGATGTGCTGAAGTTGGAATTGGAGATTAGAGCAGCTCTGGAACTTGAAAATCAGACTTGTCTGACTGCCTTGGTGGTCGGATGGTGCCATGGAGCCCAGGTCCAGAAGAGGGCGCCCCAAGCTAAGTGTGCCAAGGGCCGTGCTGAAATAGCAGGTCTCTAGAAGAGGCTGTTTATGTTATGTCTTTGTTTCTTCTCCATGTTTTCACATTCTCTGTGGGAATGACAGAGGGTTTTCCCCCTCTGTGCCAAAGAATCCTCTTCCGAAAGTCTAACTAAACTGATGATTTCACAGATTAAGTACCAAAACCCAAGAGTATAATCGTGTTTAAACAAAAACATTTTAATGGCCTTCAACCTTTGGTCTCCCTGAAATCTGTGAACAAATTTCCCACACCATGAACGCTTTTAGTATGTTTAAATGGGCCCCCAGGAATCAGTATCTTCAAATATCGATCCTACACCTAGAAAATGGATGATCAAATCAAGAAGGGTAGACTTTATCTTTCTGAGAGTTATGTGGATGCGTTCTATGTTTGTCAAGGTAATGAGTAAGAGGTACCTAGCTATGTGAGTTGTGGTCCTTACCCACAACATCTTGATTAAAAAGAAAGCTGTATATTCGTCAGCTTTAAAGCTTAAAAGATAATTTAAAGCCTTGTTTCAGTTTATAAGCTTCTTTGGAAGCACATCTTCTTCCCTACATTTTTTATTCCTAGGCCTTGAGGGATGAGCAGACAGATTCAGCAAGTACGTGGAAGAGATAGCATACTCCGCACAGACTGTCGCTGGCACATTTAATATTAAGAATTTGTCCTATGCGTGGATGGAACTGGAGGGTATTATGTTGAGTGAAATAAGTCAAACAGAGAAAGACATGTATCATATGATCTCATTGATATGAGGAATTCTTAATCGCAGGAAACAAACTGAGTGTTGTTGGAGTGGGGGGTGGGGTGGG
>NW_027730334.1:0-313 GCF_054177405.1 Leptonychotes weddellii | reverse complement strand
TGGGCTACAAAGAAGCATAAGGGGAAAAATAAGATGTGTAGATTTCATGGTAATCAGATTTCACATTAAGAATTTTGATGCTAATATGAAAAGATAGACTGTCCGATTAAGAATCAGGTAAAGTCAATAATAACTTTATCATAGAAACATATGGCATTGGGCATAATAATATTTATTTCATGGTTCTTTTTTATCATTTGTGTTTTATTGCCATTTTGGATAAAAGCAATTTTATTTGGATATATTTTTCTCTGTATTAATCTGATTTTTCTTTTTGTTGTTCTTAAATTTAGGAAGTAGAAGGTAATAAAAA
>NW_027730333.1:0-313 GCF_054177405.1 Leptonychotes weddellii | reverse complement strand
TGGGTGGCTCAGTTAGTTAAGCGCCTGCCTTCGCTCAGGTCATGATCTCAGGGTTCTGGGATTGAGCCCTGCATGGGGCTCCCCGCTCGGTGGGGAGCCTGCTTCTCCTGCTCCCTCTGCAGTTTCCTCTGCTTGTGCTCTCTGGCTTTCTCTCTTTCTCTCTGTCAAACAAATAAATAAAAATCTTAAAAAAAAAAAAAAGATGCTATTTCTTGATTGGTTTGTTGATTTAAGTTTTTTTTTTTTATTCTTACGTTAATCCCCATGCATTACATCATTAGTTCTAGATGAAGTGTTCCATGATTCATTGTTT
>NW_027730332.1:0-313 GCF_054177405.1 Leptonychotes weddellii | reverse complement strand
TAATGATGTAATGTATGGTGACTAACATAACATAATAATAAAAAGAAAGAGTGAAAGGCAAAGAATTAAAAAAAAAAAAAGAAATATTAGAAAGAGCACAGTCTTCATAGTCAGCCAGAACTCAGTCTGAACAAGACACCTAAACCTTATTTTCCTTAGGAAATGGCTAAGGTGATGACTCTGCAGTTCCCAGTAACATCAAGAAGAGAGACTAGCTAAGGTCAAAGTCACAATATAGTCAAGGTCCCAAATTGGAGTCTCAAACCCTACTCTATGAGCACAATACATACGACAAAAAAGTGTTTGGGCCTAG
>NW_027730331.1:0-313 GCF_054177405.1 Leptonychotes weddellii | reverse complement strand
TTTGGTATCAAAG
Organism: Leptonychotes weddellii; assembly: GCF_054177405.1. Taxonomy (NCBI): domain Eukaryota; kingdom Metazoa; phylum Chordata; class Mammalia; order Carnivora; family Phocidae; genus Leptonychotes; species Leptonychotes weddellii. The sequence goes on along the minus strand of NW_027730331.1, from coordinate 300 downwards.
TAACACCAGCCTCACAAAATTCATTGTGAAGTATGTGCAATCGGTATTATGTTCAACAGAATAAAACAGTGAATTCATCTGGACCTGGAGTTTGCTTTATGAAATAGTTTTTAATTACAAATTCAACTTATTTGGTAGATATAGGGCTATTCACTATTCAAATTTCCATTTCTTTTCGTGTCAGCTTTGGTCATTTGTGACCTTTAAGAAATTTGTTCCAGGGTACTTGGCTGGCTCAGTCAGTGAAGCACCTACTCTTGATCTTGGGGTTACAAATTCAAGCCCCATGGTGGGTATAGA
>NW_027730330.1:0-313 GCF_054177405.1 Leptonychotes weddellii | reverse complement strand
AGAACTTCTTAAACTTTCATTTGGAGAGTACCATACATTAGCAGCGACATCTAGTGTCTGAATCGAAGAGGAATTTGGCACTACTAGATTGTTCTTACTTGTATCTCCCACATGGATAGATTGTACTCAAACAATAAGATGTATTGAGTATGCAAGGACCTGTCATAATTCCTTTAAGTACCTAATCTCATTTAAGATGCACAAAAATTTCTATGTTGATACTATTTTTGTGTGTGTATGCATGTGTGTACATGTGCGTGTGTGTGTGTGCACGTGTGTGTGTGTGTGTGCGCGCGCGTGCACGCGTGTGGAT
>NW_027730329.1:0-313 GCF_054177405.1 Leptonychotes weddellii | reverse complement strand
TTTTTTTTTTTATGTTATGTTAATCACCATACATTCCATCATTAGTTTTTGATGTAGTGTTCCATGATGCATTGTTTGTGCATAACACCCAGTACTCCATGCAGAATGTGCCCTCTTCAATACCCATCACCAGGCTAACCCATCCCCCAACCCCACTCCCCTCTAGAACCCTCAGTTTGTTTTTCAGAGTCCATCGTCTCTCATGGTTCGTCTCCCCCTCCGATTTCTCCCCCTTCATTCTCCCCCTCCTGCTATCTTCTTCTTCTTCTTCTTCTTTTTTTTTTTTAACATATATTGCATTATTTGTTTCAGA
>NW_027730328.1:0-313 GCF_054177405.1 Leptonychotes weddellii | reverse complement strand
TGATTAACATAACAATAAGAAATAAAAATGAATATAGTATTCTGATAAAATCAATAATAATATAAATGTAACAATAGCAACAAGAATAAAAAGAAGTTATAAAATAAATCTACTTGAACTCCACCTTAATATAAATTCAAGAGAAAAAGGGGTTCATTTAATTGTACCTTGCATGAAAAAACCCTGTTGTATCATATATGCTCAGTAAATGCTTATTAAAGAAATCTATTATATATCCCTAACACTAAAAATTTATCTGAAATAATATTTTCTCTTTAAAAGAGACTTCCACTATTAGTATCTCATCCCATAT
>NW_027730327.1:0-313 GCF_054177405.1 Leptonychotes weddellii | reverse complement strand
TTCTGTTCCATTGATCTATGTGTCTGTTTTTGTGCCAGTACCATACTGTCTTGATGATGACAGCTTTGTAATAGAGCTTAAGTTTGGAATTGTGATGCCACTAGTTTGTTTGTTTTTTTTTTTCCTCAACATTCCTCCAGCTTCTAGTTTTGTTCATCTGTTCTACTATTTTTTTTTATTTCTATATCATTGATTTCTGCTCTAATCTTTATTATTTCTCTTCTCCTGCTTGGTTTAGGCTTTACTTGTTGTTCTTTTTCCAGCTCCTTTAGGTGTAAGTTTAGCTTGTGGTATTTGAAACATTTCTAATTTT
>NW_027730326.1:0-313 GCF_054177405.1 Leptonychotes weddellii | reverse complement strand
TTGTGTATGTACCACCTGTTCAGCCCATGTTTGTTTTCATCTATTTGTCCTAATTTGCCTTTTTTATATCAAGTATAGGTGCCCTAGATGAGGTCTTCTGGAATGCTGATGATATCATGTTTTTTTATTTAGATAGTGATTACACAGATGTATTCATTTGGTAAAAAATTCATGGAGCTGCACAGTTTTAGTCTGTACACTTTTCTACATTTATGTTATACTGCAATAAAAGTTTTAAATAGTGTACTCACAGTCACTTCGTAGAGAAGATAAAACCTTATAGGCTAACGCTCATATTTTATTAGGAAATTCA
>NW_027730325.1:0-313 GCF_054177405.1 Leptonychotes weddellii | reverse complement strand
GATACAGGTACTGCTAGTTCCTCCTTTTCTTTCTCCTTCTTCCTGTCTGGAATGTGGATGTGAGATTAGGGGTAGAGCAACCATCTTGCAACCATGAGATCAGAAGTATGAAGATGAAGATCTATTTGCTAATGATGTGCAGGGGAGAGATGGAAAGACCCTTCTCTAAGACTTAATTGAGACCCTTTTAAGACTCTGGATTGCCTACCTCCAGGCCTCTTGTTGCCTGAGACAAAAAAATCTCTGTATGTTTAAGCCACTACTAGTTTTCTGTGCTTATTGCTGAAAATAATCCTAACCTAGCCCCCTTATA
>NW_027730324.1:0-5005 GCF_054177405.1 Leptonychotes weddellii | reverse complement strand
TGGAACTGGAGGGTATTACACTGAGCAAAATAAGTCAATCAGAGAAAGACATGTATCATATGACCTCATTGATATGAGGAATTCTGAATCTAAGGAAACAAAGTGAGGGTTGCTGGAGTGGTAGGGGGAGGGAGGGATGGGGTGACTGGGTGATAGACGGTGGAATCACAGACCTGTACCTCTGAAACAAGTAATACATTATATGTTAAAAAAAAAAAAGAAGAAGAAGAAGATAGCAGGAAGGGAAAAATGAAGGGGGGAGAATCGGAGGGGGAGATGAACCATGAGAGACTATGGACTCTGAGAAACAAACTGAAAGTTCTAGAGGGGAGGGGGTGGCAGGATGGGTTAGCCTGGTGATGGGTATTAAAGAGAGCACATACTGAATGGAGCACTGGGTGTTATATGCAAACAATGAATCCTGGAACACTACATCAAAAACTAATGATGTAATGTATGGTGATTAATATAACATAATAAAATTTTTAAAAAATCAGAGGGATATTTTTCACAGACATTAAAAACAGTGGTTGCCACCAAATTCTTTAAACACAGAAATTAGAGTAAGATATAATCACTCTTCAAAAAAAAAAAATTACTCTTCATTCTTATTACTTAGTAAAGCATGACATACTGAAGATGTCTTGATATCTGGCAAATAAAAATAACCCTTACTATCTATTAGTATGACTATAAAAAAAAAGACACAAAATAACAAGTGTTGGCAAGGTTGTAGAAAAAGTAGAACCTGTGCCTTCCAGGAGAGACTGTAAAATGTTGTGGCCACTGTGACAAACGGTATAGTGATTCCTAAAACAATTAAACAATGAATTAAAATATGATCCATCAATTTCACTTGTGAGTGGAACCCCCTAAAAACTAAAAGCAGCAATTCAAACAGATATTTATAGACTCATGTTTATAGCAATATTATTCACACTCCCCAAAAGATGGAAGTTACCCAAATGTCATAGGCAGATTAATAGATAAAATGTGGTCTCTATGCACAATTCAATGTTATTTAGCCTTATGAAGGAAGGAAGTTTTGGCACATGCTACAAAAAGGATAAATCTTGTAGACACTAGGCTAGGTGAAATAAGTTAATCACAAAAGAACAAATACTGTGTGATTCCACTATATAAAGTCCCTAGAGGAGTCAAATTCATAGAGACAGAAAATAGAATGGTGATTGTCAGGAGCAGTCAGAGGGGAGGCTAGGGAGTTAGTGTTTAATAGATAAAAAGTTTTAGTTGGGGAAGATGAAAAATTCTGTGGACGGGTCTGATGATGGTTGCACAATAATGTGAATATGCTTAATGTCTCAGAATTGAATACTTAAAAATGGTTAAATTGTAAATTTTGTGTTATGTCTATTTTGTCACAATTTTTACAAAAAGAAAAAAATAATTTGAATTTACTCCTCAGAAAATTAAATCATCTACTTTTAATTATGATTAGCCAAAAAATACTTTATTATTTTAAAGGCCTTTTGTTGTTGATTTATTAAGATTTGCCCCCATTATTCATATTAAATGCAAGTTATTTGTATTGAATGAAGAAAGGTATGTCAGATGCTTTAAATCTTAAATATGAATAAAATTTGTATCCTGGAAAAAATATCTGATTGTAATGAGCAGTATATTAAAAACCATTTAGCAAAATATACCACTGAGTAATTAGGTATTATTTGTTGTCTCCGGTTCTCAAAGTGGAGATATTTTCATACAAACACTGTTTCCCTTTTCTCTCAATGGGAATGATGTCCATCAAAGACTTCTGCTAAGAAAATGTCCCTGTATATTTCAGGCAGATGCCATCTCAATCTCTGATGAAATTCTCTTGTTATTCTTGACTGCATGAATCATAAATCTTTTATAATACACTTCCATGAGCATCATGTGGTTAAGGGAGTTAGGTTTTATTTGTTTGCTGAGTTGGTTGGTTATTTCTAGTTCTGCTCTTTTGATCAGCTTCATTTTTTTCCATGTCAAGGCTTGGTTTTGCACGTCTTTGTAATCTATTAGGTTTTGACACAGTTGAAATTTAAAGGAATTGATTGATAGATGAATTAATAAACTTACTAATTGAGAGAAAGGTGTAATAACCAAAAAGATTTCCTTGTGATAGAATATAAAGATATTGGTGGAAACTGTATAAGAAAAGCTCCCATTTGTTTGGTGACTGATAGATTTTTAGTATCTATACTTATATCCTGAATACAAAGTTTCTGGAGCAGAGATCAGAGTTACTGTTACTTAGGGCAATAACAGCATTAGTTCTTCATGCCCCAATGTTTCTCTTTTATTAGTTGATGCTATGAGAGCCAGACGGACTCTGCATTTGCCACAAAAAGGGTTCTTGCACCACAAGAGAGGAGCCAAAAAAATATGAATCATATACATCTTGCCCCACTCTTAAGGAGAGGGAAAGAAACTTGTCTTAATGTAAATGAATTCTTCTTAGGAAGAGAAAGGGAAATCTCTAAGTTCTACCTTTTGGGAATATAAATAAGCGACTGTGGGGGGGTGCAGATGAGTGTCTCCAGATTTGCAACCCCCACAATGTCTCCATGGCTTCAGTTAACTCCATTTTAATATGCAAAGACACACTTCTAGGAAGTTCAATCTTTCCAAAGTTCTCACTGTCCAGTCATCTTTATACTCAAGCTTGTCCCTTAACCCAAGTTCCTGTAAATTTGCTCAGAAATCTCTGACAATGCAGAAGCATAAAAATATTTTCTCTTTTCCTGCCTCAATCTTTCTCATCCTTTAGACTGAAACTTCTATATTTTATCATCCCATCCAAATGTCTATGCACACTTTTGCCAATGACGAATTCCAATGTTGAAGAGAGAAAATATTTTCAAGAATTTGTAAACCAATAAGCTTTGCAATTTGATTATACTTTTGCAAGCTTCGAGTCAGTTGAATTCCCCTCCCCTTACCACAAACCTTTAGAAAGAGTAACACCTTACTATGTCTTTTTATTTTTAAACACCTGTTGTATCATAAGTCACACATGGCTCTTTTGGTTGAATTGCATACCTCTATGGCATCTTTGTCCTACTATCTCTTGAAAATTTGTTAAATATGAAAACAAGGCACAAGGGTGGCAAATTTATTTTGTTTTTGGTCAATAAAACTTGTGTTTTATTGACCAAAACAAAAGTAATTGCTAAGGCCATTTTAGTGTAGTATTCCACTTTCATTGTGTTAATTAATTTTTTGATCTGTTATATTGTTATTAAAGCAAATTGAAGTTTATCTTTACCTTGAACAATTGGAATAAGGAGAGTGTATTTTAAAGATATTTCATGGGAAATAGCTCTTTTGGTGGAAAATATATTTCATTAAGTTTCTTTATTTAAATTTAAGCAATGCAAACTAAAATCCACTCGTGAATTAAACACTTTTAGCTTGCTAGTATGTGCAGCACTGTGGTTGTTGGTAAGATAATGTGAGAAATCTCAACCACCAGTAGTCACACATAATTAGCATTATACAGTGTGAGAGCCTGAAGGCATCTCGGTGATTATCTAATCCAATACTGCTGTTCTACTGATATGAAATTGAGTTTTCAGAGAATTTAAGTCACACAGGTTAAGGTAGGAACTTATAGTACCATTCTGTGAATTACTTATTGGAATAAGCCAGCATTCCCCCTAGAATTACTTATACATTGAGGATCCATTAAAGTTTCTCAATAGTTTAAGACACTTATAGATGTGGTAGGCACATAAAGCAGAAAACCATTTTATATCTAAAAGGTGTTTTGTTTGTTTTTTTTACCTTCCAGTATTTCCCTAGAAAGATTTCAGCAGAATGACAGCGCCTTAACTTGCGGTTATTCAATGATGGTAGTATTTATGTGTTAGGCCACATTGTTCCTCTTCCCCATTTGAGAAATTTCCTTTTATTGACTGATGTGGTTTTGGAATATAGGTGAGGTTCGGTGGGGTGAGGTCCGAAGCCGACAGCCAAGAAAGAATTCTTGAGATGTCTTTGGTGCAAAAAGGTGGTTTTATTAAAGCCTGGGGACAGGACCCTTGGGCAGTAAGAGCTGCTGCAGCCGGGTTGTGAGGGGTGGCTGATTATATACATACTTGGGATTTGGAGGAAGTAAGGATTTTCATATGTTAAAGAAGACTTACAGGATATGGAGGCCTCGCCATTGTCAAGTTAAGGTTGTTTTTCCCTCTGGCAAGGCATTAACATGAAGACAGCTGGGAGCTTCCTGGGGGAATATCCCACATATCCCACCCAGGAGTGTGGGGTGGGGAGGTTGCAGGCTATCCCCTTGTGCTTTGTCCTCAGCTAGCCTTCTGCTCCTTCGTCATTGACCGTCGTGGGCAAGGTTAGAAATTCCACGCCAGGTCTCAGAAGAGTCCTTCACTAGCAGGAGGTTCTTCAGTTCATTTGTCTGTAGTCTTTCGAGCAGTCCCAACCTTATCATTCTCTGTCCTAAATCATGAGGCGGATTTTTCTTTTAGTGTAATCTTTCCTATACTGTCTCAGTTGTGTGCCTGTGTGTGTGTGTGTGTGTGTGTGTGTGCATTTTCCTGGCTTCTGGAAGAAAGTCCCCAATTCCTGAGTAACTACATTGCAGGATTTGGGTAAGAATTTTTATGACTATCAGTGCATACTGTCTTTATACTACTCAGGCTTTGTGTACATCAGCAGAAGCAAGCAAGCAGCCTGTGGGACTGACGGCCCAGCTCACCAGCGCTCCCATTCTGGGCTGAGGGCTATGTAATCTGATCTTTTGCAAGGAAACTTTACCTTAGGACTCAGGCTGAATTTGAACCTTTGTGCTGCAGGCGCAAAGCCAGCTTGTAAAGGACCTCCGAATATATAAAACTGCTTCCTCTATCATGCAAAGCTCATTGCCCTACCTGAGGCCTTTGCCTCATGTTTGCTTTGGAAAATAACCATGTGGCCATTGGTTGCCTTTCGCTGGCTGGCAGGAAGAAAGTTCTCCTCTGGCATGGCTTCTCACTATCTTAAT
>NW_027730323.1:0-313 GCF_054177405.1 Leptonychotes weddellii | reverse complement strand
CAACCAGGGCCAGCGTCCCCGCGGGATGCCCCTGGAGCCCCGCACAGCCAGCCCCCCGCCTCCCCTAGGAGCACGTGGGCCTGTGTGCCTCTTGCACACCGTGTCCCGGGGTCCGGAGGACCCCACCCCAGTGCCAGCCCGGTGACACGGCGGGATGTGGTGGAGGCTCTCCAAAGCCACTGGCCAGGGAGCCCAGCCCTGGCTCCTCGGAGCGCTGGGCCCCCCCGTTCACGGTCCCAGCAACACGCACCCATCTGGCAGCCCGCGTTCCAGAAGGGCTGCGGGTTGTAGTTGCTGGAGTCCACGCGGTAGG
>NW_027730322.1:0-313 GCF_054177405.1 Leptonychotes weddellii | reverse complement strand
CCGCCGCCTGCACTCCCCTTCCTGGCACCCACAGGGAAGGTTGGCAGAGCTGGTCTCTGCACCCTTCCCAGACGACCAGCTTGCTTCGCCGTGCCCTGGAGGGAGCCCAGCGGAGGTGGCGGCTGGGGACAGTCACCTGCACCACGAGGCCCACGAGGGCCACTGTATGTGTGCTCCACACGCTCACGTGAGCGTGTGCAGCACCTTCTTCCTTTCTTTCTTCGGTGGTAAAATACACATAAAATTCACCGTCGTAACCGTCTCTAAGCGCACAGCTCAGCGGCATGAAGCACACTCACACCGTCCTGCGAGC
>NW_027730321.1:0-313 GCF_054177405.1 Leptonychotes weddellii | reverse complement strand
TCTATCCAGGGGCTTATTTGATTATCTAAGGACAGGGAGCACATCCGGCTGTTCTGTGCCAGGAACCCCGTGCCCAGCACACAGTGGGTCCTCAGCCGAGTGGACCTGTAGTGACCACTCGCAGACCCCTTGGCCTCGGGTCTCCACCCGCTGGGTGACCGTGGGGCGCGGCCCCTGCCGCCTGCAGCCCCGACAGCGGCGGCCGCGTTTGCCCCCGGCCGTGGGCGGCCACGACGTGCACCCCGGCTCCGAGCTACGGAGGTGAGCTGACATTGTAGAAAAGGCGCCTCGGTGCAGAGGCTCCCGGAACGGG
>NW_027730320.1:0-313 GCF_054177405.1 Leptonychotes weddellii | reverse complement strand
TATTGTTATTAGAATTAAGGTAACAAATTTAAAATGCTTAGCATCATGGGCGCCTGGGTGGCTCAGTCGTTAAGCGTCTGCCTTCGGCTCAGGTCATGGTCCCAGGGTCCTGGAATCGAGTCCCACATCGGGCTCCCTGCTCCACGGGAAGCCTGCTTCTCCCTCTCCCACTCCCCCTGCTTCTGTTCCTGCTCTCGCTCTCTCTCTGTCAAATAAATAAATAAAATCTTTAAAATAATAAAAAATAAATAAATAAATAAATAAATAAAATGCTTAGCATCATGCCTGGCCCTTCATTTGTGTCGATAATTGA
>NW_027730319.1:0-313 GCF_054177405.1 Leptonychotes weddellii | reverse complement strand
TATTTTTAAGAACTTCCACACTGTTTTATGCAGTGGCTGCACCAGTTTGCATTCCCACCAACAGTGCATGAGGGTTCCTTTTTCTCTACATCCTTGCTAACAGCTATTGTTTCTTGTGTTTTTGATTTTAGTCATTCTGAGAGGTGTGAAGTGATATCTCCTTGGGGTTTTGATTTTCATTTCCCTGATGATGAGTGATATTGAGCATCTTTTTGTGTGTCTATTGGTCATCTGCATATCTTTTTTGGAAAAATGTCTGTTCATCTGTTCTGCCCATTTTTAATTGGATTGTTTTTTTTTCCTTTTTTTTTTT
>NW_027730318.1:0-313 GCF_054177405.1 Leptonychotes weddellii | reverse complement strand
CTATGTACCAGCCTGATCATATATGATCATATTCTGTTTTTTTGTTTGTTTATTTGTTTGTTTGTTTTTATCTTTTTCTTTTCTTTTTTTCCTTTTTCTTTCTTTTTCTTTCTTTTCTCCTGGTTTCAGGTCACTTCTGATTTGTTTAGTGTATATTTTTCTGGGGTCATTGTTACCCTGTTAGCATTTTGTTCTCTCATTCATCTATTCTCCTCTGGACAAAATGACAAGATGGAAAAAATCACCTCATGAAAAAGAGGCAGTACCAACTGCCAGGGACCTAATCAATACAGACATTAGTAAGATGTCGGAA
>NW_027730317.1:0-313 GCF_054177405.1 Leptonychotes weddellii | reverse complement strand
CTTGCCTTCCCTTTAAGCAAGTGGACCTACCTTCGATTTCCTGGTTAAGAAGCACCAATGTCTTTTTTTTTCCTGCTTCCTTCGTACAAATTGTATGGCTTCATCTCAAAAACCAATCACATTTTTAAACAAATATACCCCATTTCTCCTTTTTGGGTTTTTATAAATTAGATTCTTGCAGATATTTCCATGTATTAGGTGAAATGAAGGATTATTTTGAATATGCCCAGACAAGTGCATACTGCCAAATCAAATAGACTGCATATCTTATAAGAAACAGAACCACTTACTGGCTGAGGGTTTGGATCCATCT
>NW_027730316.1:0-313 GCF_054177405.1 Leptonychotes weddellii | reverse complement strand
CCTCTCTCTGTCAGACTGTCTAGTCTAAAGCAGCTTTCCCCATGAAAGGTCTGTTCCTATTGGCATATAGATTTGATCAGGGAAACACTTCTCACCTACGTCCCTGCCAGCTATTGATGTTCTAAAACTGGCCTTTCTTTTCTGGCCATCTCTATTTCTTTTGCTTAAAGCTAAAGCATAAATTGGTTGACTGTTCTTCATTAAATGTTAACTATTTATTATTAACCTAAATAACTTGGGTCTCAGGCTGTGAGAATGAGAATTCGACATCCAGAACAGATAGATTTATAATTAACAGTCAGTGTGTGATGCT
>NW_027730315.1:0-313 GCF_054177405.1 Leptonychotes weddellii | reverse complement strand
AAATCCTATATTCGGCAAAAGTACCATTAAAAAATGCAGGGAAAGGGGTGCCTGGTGGGCTCAGTTGGTAGAGCATGCGACTGTTGATCTTGGGGTTGTGAGTTTAAGCCCCATTTTGGGCGTAGAGATTACTGAAAACAAACAAACAAAAAACCAGAAAAATGAAGACATGCCCAGATAAACAAAATGTGAATTCATCAGGGGGCGGAGCAAGATGACGGAGGAGTAGGAGACCTGGATTTTGTCTCCTCTCAGGAATTCAGCTGGATAGGGATCAAACCATTCTGAACACCTACAAACTCAACAGGAGATC
>NW_027730314.1:0-313 GCF_054177405.1 Leptonychotes weddellii | reverse complement strand
TATATATATATATATCCAAATGGGGTGTGTATATATATACACACCCCATTTGTTTATCCAGTCATCTACCATGGATACTTGGGATGCTTCCATATCTTAGCTATTGTAAGTAATGCTGCAATAAACATAAGGGTGAATTTATCTTTTCAAATTAGTGTTTTCTTTTTCTTTGGGTAAATGTGTTAGATTTTATTCAGTCTCCTGGTTGCTCTACCATCTCTTCTATTGCAAACAATGCTGCAAGCAGCATCCTTTTGCATATGATATTTTGTTTGTGTATAGGTGTAACTAAAGGCCAAATTCTGAAATATGG
>NW_027730313.1:0-5005 GCF_054177405.1 Leptonychotes weddellii | reverse complement strand
GCTACCCAAGGCATGAAAAAGCAGAAATGAAGGAGAGAAAACACATCCTAAGTCTCTGTTCACATCATGTCAATAACATCTCATTGGCTGAAGTAAGTCACAGGCCAAGCCCAAATTCCAGAGACTGGGAAGTACATGCTATCCACCATGAGACCATTGCAAGGAGATGGATGTACAATACTACTACAGGGAAGTGAAGAATTAAGACTAATAATTCAAAATATCAGAGATAAGGAAAAATAAAATTTTACTCAGCTATCAGTATCTCTAGTTTAGTTAAAATATCATATTTTCTTTCTCTTTGCATCTTTTTTTATAAAGATTTTATTTATTTATTTGATGGAGAGAGAGAGAGAATGTGAACACACAAGCAGGGGGAGTGGCAGGCAGAGAGAGAAGCAGGTTCCCAGCAGAGCAGGGAGTCCGATGCAGGACTCGATACCAGGACCCTGGGATCATGACCTGAGCTGAAGGCAGATGCTTAATTGATTGAGCCACACAGGCGTTCCTGCATCTTTTTTTCTGGTACAAGAGAGACTAAAATAAAGTCTAGTCTGAACAGTGAGAAGAGTGATGGGATAAGTGAAGATATTTCAGGGATAATGCAATTCAGCAATTTTACCATATATTTGAGTATTCTTTGGCTCCTCTGGAACTCTCTCTTTCTTTTTCCCTTCCTGGATTAGTAATATTTGGAAATGATATTGTTTAACCTTCTCTCTCTCCCTCTAAAAATATGGAGGTCTTGATGTTCTAACTTGGCCTGAAGACCGTAGAAGGAGAGCTGGTTTCAAGATGGAGCCACGTAAGGCTCAATCCATGCAAGAGTCTGGGAAGCAAGCCCAAGGCATTAGGTCCAAGGGGCAGATGGAGAACAAGAACTAGATAAGAGATGAAAAATCAATAGGGAAATATTGAACCAAAACTATACTTTAGACCAAATGCACCTACCAGACACATATAGAACATTCTATTCAGCAGCAACAGAGTACCCATCCTTCTCAAGTACACATGGATCATTCTCCAGGAAAGATCATATGGCAGGTCACAAAACAAGTCTTAGCAAATTTAAGAAGGTTAAAACCATACCAGGTATCTTTTATGACCACTATGGCATGAAACCAGAAATTAATACTAGAAAGGAAGCTGGAAAATTCACAAATAAGTGGAAATTAATTACCTCCTAAAGGACCAATAGGTCAAAGCTGTTTTGTTTGTTTTTTTTTTTTAGAAAAGATAAACAAAACTGACAAATCTTTAGTTAGACTAAGAAAAAAAAAAGAGGTAACTCAGATAAATAAAACCAAAACGGAAGAGGAGACATTATAACTGTTAGCACAGAAGTTCTAAGGATTATAAGTGACTACTATGAACAATATGCCAACAAACTGAATAATCTAGAAGAAATGGATAAATTCCTAGGAACATACAACCTATCAAGACTGGCTCACAAAGACATAGAAAAATCTTAACAGACCAATAACAAATAAGGCATTTAAATCAGTCATCAAAATCTCCTAACAAAGAAAAGCCCAGGACCAGATGGTTTCCCTGGTGAATTCTATTAAACATTTAAGAATTAAGGCCAATCCTTCTCAAACTCTTCAAAAATTTTGAAGAGCAGAGAACACACCCAAACTCTTTTTATGAGGCCAGTATTATTCCGATACCAGAGCCAGTTAAGGGCTTTGAAGAAGAGGACTTAACAGGAAAGAAAAAACTATAGGTCGATATCCCTAATGAGTACAGATGAAAAAATTCTCAACAAAATGTTAGCAACTGAATCCAACAGCACATTAGGAGGATCATACACCATGATCGAGGGGGATTTATTCCGGGGATGCAAGTATGGTTCAATACATGCAGATCAATAAATGTGATACACCACACTAGTAGAATAAAAATAAAAACCATATGGTCATCCTAAGAAATGCAGAAAAAGCATTTGATGAAGCACAACATCATTTCATTATAAAAAATTTCAATAAATTGGGTATAGAAGGAGCATACCTCAACATAATAAAGGCCATATATGACAAGCCCACAGCTAACATTAAAATCAATGGGGGAAAGTTTTAGTTTTCCCTCTAAGATTAGGTATAAGACAAGGGTGCCCTTTCTCACCACTCTTATTCAACATAGTACTGGAAGTCCTAGTCAGAACCCTTGAGCAAGAAAAAGAAATAAAAGACATTCAAATTGAAGTAGAAGAAGTAAAATTGTCTTTGTTTGCAGATAATATGATTTTCTACATAGAAAATCCTAAAGACTCTACCAAAAAACTGTTAGAACTCAGCAACAAATTCAGTAAAGTGGCAGGACATAAAATCAACATACACAAATTCATTGTGTTTCTACAAACTAACAACAAAATATCCGAAAAAGAAATAAAATAATCCCATTCACAATAGCAGAAGGAATAATAAAATACTTAGGAATAAATGTAAACAAGGAGGTGAAAGATCTGTACATAGAAAACTGTAAGACTTTGATGAAAGGCATTAAAGATGATGCATATAAATGGAAAGATATCCTGAGGTAATGGATTGGAAGAATTAATATGGTTAAAATGTCCATACTACCCAAAGCCATCAGTAGATTAAATGGAATCTCTATCAAAATTCCAATGGGAGGGGCATCTGGGTGGCTCAGTCATTAAGCGTCTGCCTTCGGCTCAGGTCATGATCCCAGGGTCCTAGGATTGAGCCCCACATGGGGCTCCCTGCTCAGCAGGAAGCCTGCTTCTCCCTCTCCCACTCCCCCTGCTTGTGTTCCCTCTCTCGTTGTGTCTCTCTCTGTCAAATAAATAAGTAAAAAATCTTAAAAAAAAATTCCAATGGGATTTTTCACACAAATAGAAAAAACAAACATGAAATTTGTATTAAACCACAAGAGACACTGAAAGTCAAAGCAATCTTGAAAAAGAAAAACAAAGCTAGAGGCATCATGCTTTCTGATTTCAAACTATATTACAAAGCAATAGTAACTAAAACAGTATGGTATTGGCATAAAAACAAACATATAAATCAATAAAACAGTACAGAGAGCCCCAAATAAACCCATGAATGTATGGTCAGTTAATTTATGATGAAGGAGCCAAGAATATACAATGGAGAAAAGGCAGTCTCTTCAATAAATGGTGTTGGGAAAGAAAACTGGAAAGCCACGTGTAAAAGAATGAAACTGGACCACTATCGTACACCATATACAAAAATTAACTCAGAAATGGATTAAAGACTTGAATGTAAGACCTGAAAGAAGACATAGGCAGCAATCTCCCTGACATACGTCTTGGTGATGATTTTTTGGATTTGACACAAAAGCAAAAGTGACAAAAGCAAAAATAAACAAGTGAAACTACATCAAACTTGAAGCTTCTGAACAGTAAAGGAAACCATCAACAAAATGAAAAGACAATGTATGGAATGGGAGAAATTATTTGCAAGTCATATTCCTGATAAAAGGTAGAATCCAAAATATATAAAGAACTCATTCAATTCAGTAGAAAAAACAATCAGAATAAAAAATGGGCAGATGAACTGAATAGACATTTTCCCAAAGACATACAAATGGCCAACAGGTTCATGAAAATGTGTCCAAAATCACTAACCATCTGAGAAAGGCAAATCAAAACTACAATGAAATATCACTTCATATCTTTTAGAATGGTTTTCACCGAAACAACCATTTTGTTTGTTTGTTGGAGACAAAACAAAACAAAACACCCTAAGAGATAACAAGTGTTTGTGAGGATGTGGAGAAAAGGCAACCTTTGTGTACTGCTGGGTGGAAATGTAAATTAGTACAAGTACTATGGAAAACAGTAGGGTTTCCTAAAAAAAATTAACAATAGAGCTACCATATGATCTAGCAATCTATGCTGGTTACGTCTCCTAAGGAAATGGAATCGGAGTCTTGAAGAGATATCTGCACTCTCATGTTCACTGCAGCATTATTTACAATAACCAAACTATGGAAAAAACTGAAATGTCCATCTATGGATGCATGGATAAAGAAGTGATTCCATTCCAATATGCAAGGGAATATTATTTATCCATGAGAAAGAAGGAAATCCTGTCGTTTGCTACCACACAGATGAGGGCATTATGCTAAGTGAAATGAGTCAGACAGAAAAGCACAGATGCTGTTTATCGCCTACACGTGCAGTCTGAAAAAGCTGAACTCCTCGAAACAGGTAATCAAATGACCATTTCCAGGGACTGGGGGCTAGAGGAAATGGGAAGATGTTGGTCAAAGTGTACAAACTTCCAGTTAAGAGAAAAATAAGTTCTGTTGATCTAATGTGCAGCATGGTTATTATAGTTGACAATATTGGGTTGTATACTTGAAAGTTGCTAAGAGAGTAGATCTTAAATGTTTTTACCACAAATAAGAAATGGTAATTAAGTGAAATGATAGAGGTGTTAACTAATGCTACTGTGGTGGTGATTGTTTCACAGTATGTGAGTGTATTAAATCAACACATTGTACACCTTAATCTTGCGCAACATTATATGTCAAGTGTATCTCAATAAGGTGGGAAAGAGTAAATAAATAAGACAGGAAAAGCACATGTTAGGAGAGTTTTTCAATGCTGCTTTAAATTCGGCTATTATTTTTTTAGCTTTTAAACTTTTTTATATATGCAATTGCCATTTTGAAGAAAGGGAAAACAGAGTTGTAAATAGGTTTGAATGACAAAGCTACTTTGTGACAAGCTGGGAGGTGAACTTAGGTCTATGTGATTCCAGTCTGGATGTTTACTTATCTATCACGCTACACAGTATCCTCAGCTAAGTAATCAATTTTCCCTTATATAGAAGAAATTATGCTCCCCTCCCTTTTTTTTTTTTTTTATAACTGACTGGACTCATTTTGTGGTTTTGATAAGACTCACTTCTTTTTTTGGGCGCCTGGGTGGCTCAGTTGGTTAAGCGACTGCCTTCGGCTCAGGTCATGATCCTGGAGTCCCGGGATCGAGTCCCGCATCGGGCTCCCTGCTCGG
>NW_027730312.1:0-313 GCF_054177405.1 Leptonychotes weddellii | reverse complement strand
TGTTGCTATTCTTTTCTTCAATCTCCTGTTGACTTTGTAGGTGTTCAGAATGGTTTGATTCCCTATCCAGCTGAATTCCTGAGACCAGACGAAATCCAGGTCTCCTACTCCTCCGCCATCTTGCTCCGCCCCCTGGCAGAAGTAGTTTTAGGAGTGGTTGCCTACCCTTATCCTCAAAAAGAAGGAGAGGAATTAGATATAGAAAAATAGTAGGTTGTCTATAAATTACTAATTTCTGGCTTATCTGAAGGAATGGAAGTAATAGAACAGAGGGTGGAGTCATTGGAATTAGAGAAGAGACGGGTAGGGCAGG
>NW_027730311.1:0-313 GCF_054177405.1 Leptonychotes weddellii | reverse complement strand
GGAAGAGGGGAGCCTGGCTGTTCAGTGACTCAGAGTTCCGGGGTCCAAGGAGAGCTTGCCCCAACCTCAGAAGGATGGATGCAATCTTCGGTAGACTTCCTTTTTCCTTCAAATATGAAGGGGGTGGCCTTGGGGACCATCTCAGTTAGGGTGCATGGGGGAGCCTGAAATTCGGTTTAGCGCTATGGATGCAAAGTAGGGTTGATTGAGCATTTGGTGCGTCCAAAGGGCGTGGGAAGGGAAGGCTCCGTGGCGAGGTTACCAGTGAGGGTTGTGTGGATGCACAGGTATGCACAGGTGTTTGAGGACCAGG
>NW_027730310.1:0-313 GCF_054177405.1 Leptonychotes weddellii | reverse complement strand
TGGCAAAGACATTTGGGAACCACGGCAACAGGCCCCTCCCCCAGAAGATCAGCAAGAACAGCCAGCCAAGACCAAGTTTACCGATCAATGAGAACAGAACTCTAGCGCTAGGGAAATAATGCACATAAAATTCATGGCTTTTTTACCATGATTCTTTAGTCTTTCAAAGTTAATTTTTTTTTAACTGTCTTTTTTTTTTGGATTTTACTTTTTCCCTTTTTCAACCAACATCTTATCAATCCTTTTATTAAAAAACTTTTATTTTTCATTTTTAGAGTCATATTCTATCCCTTCATAGTAGTTACACTTATTT
>NW_027730309.1:0-313 GCF_054177405.1 Leptonychotes weddellii | reverse complement strand
GTTCTCTGTCTTTGATTTGTCTTTCATCGCCTGCTCCATAGCTAACCTTTCTTTCTAACCTTTGCTGTTCTCATTTTGGGAGTGTTTGGGGTGAGCTAGCGAATCCCAGCCACGTAACTTCATCCACAGGGACGTCCTTCACCTATGTTGAATCGGGTGGTCAGTAATTTGCTTTAATTGGATTCCAATCTGCATCCATATTCTTTGAGATGTCTCAAAAGTTTCAGGCTTCTCTCTCCCTCTCTTCTAATTATAAAAATTGCATTTTATGGGTGGTTTCCCCACCACCAAGAAATTCTCCAAGACCAGCTTG
>NW_027730308.1:0-313 GCF_054177405.1 Leptonychotes weddellii | reverse complement strand
TACCCTAATTTATTAGCACCGTGCCCAGTGAAAAATTAAGTCAAATAAAGATACTTCATTTTTCATCTTGCATTGTCATTTCTTCCATCAGAAAATGAGTTCTGTTTAGATAAAAAAGTGTTTTATTCATCTATGTTAGCAAAAATGCCAAATCAAGAAGACATTTAGCTAACAACATAAATAAATGAATGAATGAGTACATGAACACATGGATGGGTGAACAAATGAACCATTTGAACAGATATTTTCTTTATACTCTTCAATGTAACCATTGTATAGACCCATGGGATAAAACATTGATATAATTTAGTAT
>NW_027730307.1:0-313 GCF_054177405.1 Leptonychotes weddellii | reverse complement strand
TCCCCAGGGCCGCCCTGGGTGCTGCTCACGGGCTGCTGTAAGGCTGTTCTGCAGCCGCAGTAAGACAGGCTTGGCCGCTGGGCTGTGGAGCCCAGGCAGCAGCTAAGCCCACAGGGAGAGAGATGGACGGGTTACACACTGTCCACAGGGCCGTGAGTGTGAGGACCATGCAAACAACTGCAACACAAAGAGTTTGCTCATCCATGAATTTCCCAGACCTGTTCCCATCTCTACTTTTCTCTCCCCAAAGCTACTTTTTCCTCTTAACATACCTCTTCTCAAGTCTGTCACCTCTGCCTACGAAAACGGAAGC
>NW_027730306.1:0-313 GCF_054177405.1 Leptonychotes weddellii | reverse complement strand
CACAAAGAGCGAACTCTGATATAAACTATGAACTTTGGATGATTTTTTTAAAGGTGGGAAAAATAAAGAGCACAAAATTTTTTTAAGATCAAAAAATAGTGAGAATACTAAATCTGGAAAAGGACATGAGGAAAATAGATCACTCATAATCTGCTGGTAGAAATGGAAAATGGTACAGCCACTCTGGAAAGTAGTTTAGCAGTTTCTTAAGAAATTAAGCAGCAGTCACACTCCTGTGCATTCATCCCCTCAAAATACCTATACATAAAAACTTGAATATCCTTATACATATACATGTACACATGTATACATC
>NW_027730305.1:0-313 GCF_054177405.1 Leptonychotes weddellii | reverse complement strand
AAGCACTCAGGATGTGTTTTAAAATGTTTCTCTGTATGGCTCCCATTTTGTTTTATGAATAATTATTTATGAATTTCTTGTTGACACAAATCTGCTCACTAGTTGACAGCTCCATCTGAGTGAATTTAGGATTACTTTCAAATAGATTTAAAAATTGCCATTAAGTTTTTAAAGCTAACATTAAACCATTGCTATGCTACCTTGAACCTAGCTAGCTAAGCTTTCCTTTACCTTAATTAGTAAGCCAATCAGAAGACTACAATCAATGAATATTTAACAAATGTGATGAAGGGTTTAATTTAATAAGGTTTAA
>NW_027730304.1:0-313 GCF_054177405.1 Leptonychotes weddellii | reverse complement strand
ACTTTCATATTGCTTATTTTAAAATTATGTACAATGAAATCAGTATATAATTTATAGTTAAGTAAATTAACTATAATAAAGACATTTTTTGCCCAGTATTTCATATCAATAAAATAAATCAGAATTGGATCTTTGTTACTTATTCTCTGGAAATTTTAAAACAGGAAGAAAAGAGAGGTAAATTTAAATTCAACCGGTAAGCAATAGGGAGTTTATTGCAGGTAAAAAAATCATTGGTTTGGATGCCAGTCATATGTGAGTGTTGTATGACAGGCAAGAGGGTTTTGTTTTTTTTTTTAAAGATTTTATTTAT
>NW_027730303.1:0-313 GCF_054177405.1 Leptonychotes weddellii | reverse complement strand
TTTTAGAAAAAAGATTTATAAAAACAAAAAAAGATCCCATTATTGAAAGAGAATCACTTTCAACATTTTTGTGCTACATTTCCAGTTATATATATTTACATGTGAATTTTTTTCCAAAAAAATGTAACAACCATGATTAAACATAACCTGCTTTTCTCATCGAATCCAGAACTATCATTCTATATTATCAAATATTACCGTAGATCATGTAAAATATCTATATCGAACTCTAACATACGGTCTAGTGCAGTTCAGCTGACCGATTCTCTGTCGCCAAAAACCTAGATTGCTCTGACCGGTCCCCACTGTTAGC
>NW_027730302.1:0-5005 GCF_054177405.1 Leptonychotes weddellii | reverse complement strand
ACAGGGAGAAAGAGCTTTTCTAAGGGGCTGTTCTTGCTGTGCAGCGACAAAGCTGCTGGGAGATTCCTAGTCCTACACGGTAGCCTGTTCAAGGTCCAGATTTTCCTCAAGTCCAGGAAGCTTGCTTATGAAAGTATTTCTTGCTTTTCAGCACTTTGGTTTATTGTTAAAATAAATGTCCATGAGCTGACTGATGCAATCTGACTGTGTGTCCTCATTCCTTTCAATATGAAGAAACTAATACATTATTATATTTAAAGAAATATTTAAAGGTATCTTTACACAGTTGAAACACCTTACAGGAAATGTACATTTCACTTAAAAAAAACAGTATTGCATTGTTCTTTGCCAAATGCATTTTGTTCATTATTCTAAAAAATTGAATCTCTTTCATAAAAAGAGGTAGTATTGCTCTTTTTTAGTAAAGGTAACATTTTAATACAATTGTTTATGAACTTGAAAATTATTCTATAAGCATTTATTTACTAATATTTTTATAATGTTATAATTTTGATTAAAAATAACTTAGACATAATTTATAATGGTTTAGATGTCTGACTAGGAGTTTATGCATGCCTCCTTATTTTAACATAATAGTATACTGAAAAGGAAAATAGAATCATCTAACTTATATTTACATCTGTAGCTTGGTCTATATTTACTGGGATGGGGTGGGGCGTCTCAGTTTGAGTCCCGTTGTCTCGTGGTGAGATTTAACTCATCTATGAACTAGCTTAAAGGTATCTACTGGTCTAAATTTATTTTCTTACAGGTTTTCACATATTTGCATTGTACACAAACAAGTAGTTGATTAGGGGAAGCAAGAGTAGAACAACCAGTTGGTGTCTATCTGATATTGGTTCCCAGTCTGATTTTAGAAACTTGTAGCTGAGTCCTTTTGACAAAAGAACTAGTTGAAGGACCTGTTTTGTATGAGGATATCTGGAGGAGAGTGAACTGCAAACTTAGTGCCTAGGTGACAAAGTGCTACACAAAGCAGAGGAAAGAAGAATTCCCCTGCCCACTTTTGTAGAGAACCATCAGGTGCAGAGCTGTGGAAAACACAGAATAATGCCTTGGGGATATGATGATGTGCTACTTTGGGAGCACTGGAGACAGGGTCCCAATGCTGGTGGCAATAAGATGCTGAACTTGAGTAGCTATCTACCATCAGTTGTCAATGTAGGGTCAGAATAAAAGAATAGGAACATTAGTGCTTAGTAAACCTGCAGTGACTTCCAAGGAGCTCAGAAATATGGTGAGGTTTGTAGAGAGGAGATTAGGGGGTCTATATATATAAGGGAGAGCAAGAGTTAGAGAAATTGAGTCATCACTATTGATATCGGCTCCCTTCATACACAGGTGAATGAAGCACAAGGCAATTCAGGTTACATGTGCTAGAGATGGCAAATATTTGAAGCAGGAAGTCAATAATGAGATAAGAATAAGTGAATATGAAAACAAGGTTGTCCCAGAATTTATTGGAGCTATGTATGGCATTAATTTGAAGGGGTGTGTATTTGTGTATGCATATATAATCACTTGATACATATATATATAATATACATGCATAAAAAAGTGACATGTGTATGTATAAAATCATCTTTCTAGATTTATTTTAAAACAAGATCAGTAATACTTGACCATTCTTACTTTATAGGGTTTTTGTGAGAAACATTAGGGCAATGTGTAAGAAATTACTGGACTCACATTAAGGCACTATGTACATAGAAATAATGAAATGATAGGAATGTACTATAAAGTAAAGAATAACATAGGATTGGTAGTAAAAATAAATCCTACGTCTTTATCATAAGTATGACACTGACTTTCCAATTTGGAGAATACAGTTAGTATCCTTGTTCTGGTTATAAAAATGCTAACAATTAATATGTCAGAAAGCTTATAAAATATTTTATCAAGTTGCATAAAACATTTCTATTATTACAAAACACAAAAACTAAAAATTTTAATATCAATCCAATAATTTCTTTGTTTATAAAACACTTGCTATAATTTCAAAAGTTATTCTTCAATGATTGTTATTCTTTAATACAAAATAAAAAGAATTTTATATGCATGAGTTAATTCTTATATATATATATATATCCCAATTAATGTGTACTATTAAATTCTATTAGATTGTTATCTAGGTCAATTTCTATTAAGTTAATCTAGTAATTTTAGTCCAATAATGAATTTGGATCCCTCAGGCTGAGTTGGTCACCATGGAAATTCAAATCATTATTAAATGCCTGATAATACTAATTCCATTGTGCTTTCATGGTCATTTCACATCAGTAGACCAAACACTGTATTAAATTAAATTCTTTATGCATTAAATCTCTTTTTCCACTATATTATAATGTCTGTGTTTTATAAACAATGCAAGTTTGTTATACATATTTTGGGGCAGAGATATTTTCCTTTAAAATAAAACAATCCTTGGGGTGCATGAGTGGTTCAGTCATTAAGCTTCTGCCTTCGCCTTGGGTCGTGATCCCAGGGCCCTGGGATCCAGCCCCTCATCGGGCGCCCTGCCTGGCAGGAAGCCTGCTTCTCCCTCTCCCACTCCCCCCTGTTTGTGTTCCCTCTTTCACAGTGTCTCTCACTGTCAAATAAATAAATAAAGTCTTTTTAAAAAAAATTTAAATAAAACAATCCTTAAAAAAAAAAAAAAAAGAAAACAATCCTATTCTGAGCTTCTATTATTCCTGAGGATCATTTATGTCACGTTTCTATGACTAGTAAGTGTCAGAAGGCCCAGTTGCTTTCATCCGGCATGAAGACTGCTCAAAAACCACTGCTATTCACTCAGAGAGAATCAAGTCAAACTGGCATTTACGGTTCTGAAGTCAATGTCTAGAAAGTGTTGCCATCAGTCTCTGGCGCTGGCACTTTTCCTTCCCTAGTCGGTAAACACACACATTTCCTCTACAGCACTCAGATAATGGATCCAAGAAGGCCCAGGACTCATTACTGAAATATTTGTGCCAGATCCTGGATAGGAATTTTAGAGGATGTTCAAATAATCACTTGAATCTCTATGAATTATGCCTAAAATACACCATAATGGTCATTTAGGCTTGAATGAATTACAATCCCTCAAATCATGGGAAACTCTGTTACCATAGCATTAGCATGTTGTAAATATTTGTTACCATTGTAATGGTGACAGCAGAGTCCTAGATCATCAAAAATTTATTCTCTATTTTTTGTTCTCTCACTCTTCCTCCTAAAACTTGCATACACTGCCTAAGTCCATAGACTGTATTACAGTAAATGTAAGGATGGTTCTAACTCCTACTAAAAATTAAAACTACATCAAAAATAGCAAATCTAAAGATTTACTATTAACAGAAAGATTACCAATAGAATTGAGGTATAAGTATGAGTGGGTGTTAAGAGTTTTCTCTGTGGCGAGCTGATAGAAAATACAACCTTCCACTTAACACTGACTCCAAAGCTGTACAGGAAAGGGTTAAAACTGGGAAGAACAAAATTAAGAGCAAGACTTCAGGAAAATGAATGGCAGGCATAAAATCAATTTAACCTTAGTTTACTTGATCCATTTAGATTCAAATCCTTTCCTTTACTAGATGTTTCTCATTTTTTCCTTCTTGTCTCTTACCAGGTATCATCTCCCTTCAGCAGAACATTTTCCCATTTCTTCATGATCAAGGATTATGATCTACTCATATAACTCCTCCAGAATGTAGGGCATTTATAGCCAGAAAAAAATTGATAATAATCACAACTACCATATAAAAGAGATTTTTAACAAAACATAAGCACAATGCCAGGCTGGAAACACGTTTGGGGCAGATGCTTACAAAATGTTTGTCTTGTAAGAATAAAACCTAAAGTGAAGAGAGATAGCTCCACTTGAAGTACATGTTAACATGAACCCCTTCATGACAGTTTTTGGGAGATTTTGTGTCAATTGATTAGATTTGAAGACACGAGAAAAATTATGATTCAAATTATAGATGATTCAAATATTATCATATAGGCATAGGAATCAGGGATCTGTGAACATACAAATAACCATTAACTGAGCATACCTACAGTCCAGTTAGTTTAATTATATAATTTAATTAATAGCTGTGTGATAGGTGCTATCATTAAACCACATTTTACTAATGTGAAAAATAAGACCAATTAATCTTATGCACACTTGCCCATGGGAAGTTGATATTTCTAAATAGAGATATTCTGAGTTTTGCAAAAAATAGGTAAATTGAATTATTTTAACAGTTAATTTTGTCTTATTTTTTAATGCCAACTCATTGCAGTTTAAGAAATCTCCTGAGATATTTCTACTGCTATTTTCATATTATAATGTTGAAGGGGTTTTTCCCTAATGTCACTCAGTTCAGTTTCAGCTAAATTTTGTTCTATTATTAGACATATAAATGATACATCTCAACAGAATGCTCACAATCTTTTCACTTCCATTTTACATTTTCATTATTATACAATTACTGACAAAGGAAATTTTTCTTTTTTTTTAAAGATTTTATTTATTTATTTGACAGAGAGAGACACAGCGAGAGAGGGAACACAAGCAGGGGGAGTGGGAGAGGGAGAAGCAGGCCTCCTGCGGAGCAGGAAGCCCGATGTGGGGCTCGATCCCAGGACCCTGGGATCACGACCTGAGCCGAGGGCAGACACTTAACTGACTGAGCCACCCAGGCGCCCCAAAGGAAATTTTTCATTAAAAGTTAATTTTAACCTAATGAATAATAATGAAAGTTATTTTTTTTTTTTTAAAGGCTTTTACTTTTTTTATTTAACTTTTGGTATTTGCCTGTGAAATCTTTAATTGCCAAGCTGGTAAATGGATAAGTAACTATTATTTCACAATGACCTATAATCCTATTTGACCAAGTGCTTTAAAAGCTTTTGATATTTTTATTTTTATTTATTTTTATTTTTTATTTATTTTTTTTATTCTTATGTTAATCCCCATACATTACATCATTAGTTCTAGATGAAGTGTTTC
>NW_027730301.1:0-313 GCF_054177405.1 Leptonychotes weddellii | reverse complement strand
AATTTCTAGGAGATCTGTCCAAACACGACAATGTGGCAGTTGGTTGGTGGGCGCAGCAATCAGCGTGCAATTCTGGAGAAGGAGAATGGTCTGAACCAGGCTCAGTATTGAGGCCTTCATTTGAAGAACAGGAAGATATTTGGGAAAATTAGGGCAGAAAAGAACGTTGAAACTTACAAACTAGTTAATAAACACAATTTATCTCTGGCACACAAAGCATCCTGTCTTGCTGGTGACATGACTTCATTTTAAGTACCACCCACTGGTGGGCTGAGCTTTCTAAAATACTTGTTGAGCTACCATGATGATCTTT
>NW_027730300.1:0-313 GCF_054177405.1 Leptonychotes weddellii | reverse complement strand
GCTTCGGGCTCCCTGCTCAGTGGGGAGTCTACTTCTCCCTCTCCCTCTGCCCACTGCTCCCCCTGCTTGTGCTCTCTCTGTCAAATAAATAAAATCTTTAAAAAAAAAAGCTTGGGGGGCGCCTGGGTGGCTCAGTTGGTTAAGCGACTGCCTTCGGCTCAGGTCATGATCCTGGAGTCCCTGGATCGAGTCCCGCATCGGGCTCCCTGCTCGGCAGGGAGTCTGCTTCTCCCTCTGACCCTCCCCCCTCTCATGTGCTCTCTCTCATTCTCTCTCTCTCAAATAAATAAATAAAATCTTTAAAAAAAAAAAA
>NW_027730299.1:0-313 GCF_054177405.1 Leptonychotes weddellii | reverse complement strand
ACAAAAGTCAAAACAATTATACAATGAATGCCCATATAAATACCTCAGCAATGCTCTCATCAACAGTCATGACTAACATAGATTATGGAGAATAACATTATACTATGAGAAGCCAAAAAAAAAAAAAATAGATGGCAGAGCTAATTAAATGTATACTTACAGTTTTTAAATAACCCAGTATTTCCTTTTTTTTTTTTTTTAAAGATTTTATTTATTTATTTGACAGAGAGAGACACAGCGACAGAGGGAACACAAGCAGAGGGAGTGGGGGAGGGAGAAGCAGGCTTCCCGCGGAGCAGGGAGCCCGATGCGG
>NW_027730298.1:0-313 GCF_054177405.1 Leptonychotes weddellii | reverse complement strand
CATATCTATCTTTTTCATTATTGTGTCTCCAGCAACAAGCCAGGCCTGGCACATAGGGCCCAATAAATACTTGTTAAAACAATAAATATTGGAAATATTAGATTCTAAATGTCTGTACACATTGTCCCGATTGTTCTTCTGATCTTTTATATTCTCTGGCACAAATGTCCATGGTGTCCAGTTTTATTTATTTTTTTTTAAAGATTTTATTTATTTATTTGAGAGAGAGAGAATGAGAGAGAGCACATGAGAGGGGGGAGGGTCAGAGGGAGAAGCAGACTCCCTGCTGAGCAGGGAGCCCGATGCGGGACTC
>NW_027730297.1:0-313 GCF_054177405.1 Leptonychotes weddellii | reverse complement strand
GCCCCAGCAAGCAGATACTCTTGAAAATAATAATGAGGGGCGCTTGGGTGGCTCAGCTGGTTAAGCATCTGCCTTCAGCTCACGTCGTGATCCCAGGGTCCTGGGATCGAACCCCACGTCGGGCTTCCCTGCTCAGCCGGGGAGTCTGCTTCTCCCTCTCCCTCTGCCCCTCACCCGGCTCGTGCTCTCTCTCACTTGCTCGCCCTGAAATAAATAAAATCTTAAAAAAGGTAGAATAATTCTATAAAAAAAAGAAAAGCATCTGCTTGTTTCACTTTTACAGCTGAGCAGTCTATACTCTTCTGTCCCTATT
>NW_027730296.1:0-313 GCF_054177405.1 Leptonychotes weddellii | reverse complement strand
TAATGATGTAATGTATGGTGACTAACATAACATAATAATAAAAAGAAAGAGTGAAAGGCAAAGAATTAAAAAAAAAAAAAGAAATATTAGAAAGAGCACAGTCTTCATAGTCAGCCAGAACTCAGTCTGAACAAGACACCTAAACCTTATTTTCCTTAGGAAATGGCTAAGGTGATGACACTGCAGTTCCCAGTAACATCAAGAAGAGAGACTAGCTAAGGTCAAAGTCACAATATAGTCAAGGTCCCAAATTGGAGTCTCAAACCCTACTCTATGAGCACAATACATACGACAAAAAAGTGTTTGGGCCTAG
>NW_027730295.1:0-313 GCF_054177405.1 Leptonychotes weddellii | reverse complement strand
TAATGTATTCATCAGAGTACTTGCTAAAGCAGTGTAACAGAGAAAGTTGCTAAGATAATATAAACATGAAATGATTTGGGAATGTTGATTTAGCAAGAGTCCATTATTTCCACGTCAGTGGCTTTACCTTGCCTCTGATGGTCATGTAAATATTTATTACTCAGTCTAGGAGGTACTATTTGCCCTGTAGTCCATGAGAGTGTCCACTGAGTAGTATAGAGAGGCAGTAAGTTAAAATTATTATAAGTGGAAAAAAGTACTGTTAGCTAGTGGAATTGGTAAAAGGTTTTTGAAGTACTGAGGGTGTATTCTG
>NW_027730294.1:0-313 GCF_054177405.1 Leptonychotes weddellii | reverse complement strand
ATTAACAGGCTTGAGATGAGATTGTCTTGCTTTAGGATGAGCCCTAGATCCAATGTCAGGTGTCCTTATCAGAAAAAGGCAGAAGGCGAGGTGAGACACAGACACGCAGGGAAAGAGTCCACACGCAGGGAAGGAGTCCACATGGAGTGATGGGTCTGCAAGCCGAGGAACACCAAGCATTGCCCACAGCACCAGAGTCTGGAAGAGGCAGGAAGGATCCTCCCCAGAGCCTTCAGAGAGCATGTCCTTCTGCCAACACCTGGATTTCAAACTTCTGGCCTCCAGAACTCTGGGAGAATAAATGACTGTTTTA
>NW_027730293.1:0-313 GCF_054177405.1 Leptonychotes weddellii | reverse complement strand
TTATTTAGCTAAGCTGAGCTTTTCTCAGGCTGAAGTCTCCTAATAGGGGATTTATTTCAATGCAGCATTATCATATACTATCAGTGAAGGCTCCAGGAAGCAGGTGATGCATGAATAGTTGAACTATATTAGATAGATTAGATAGATAGATGATGATGATAGATAGATGGTAGATAGATAGATAGATAGATAGATAGATAGATGATAGATAGATATTTTTTTTCAAAAACAAGGTAGCGCTCACCATAGCACATACTGTGAATTGTGCAAGACTGTTGAATCCCAGATCTGTACCTCTGAAACAAATAATACA
>NW_027730292.1:0-313 GCF_054177405.1 Leptonychotes weddellii | reverse complement strand
AATGGCATAGATTATCTCAGCGTTAGTAAATTACATAAAGGATTTTCTTGTTTTTATATATCTGCATTTATAGAACGTTTTACTTTAACCCCAACTTCTCCAACATTGCTATACACATTTTCTGAGTATGACTGTGAGAGAAATAAAATGAATTTCTTATAATACCATTGCAAATGAAACCAATGTTTGAAGAAGTATTGAAAATTAATAAACTGAGGGGGAAACGGAATGGAGGTTGCCCAGAATAGAAGTGATTTTGTACTTAAGTCTTTTTCTTTAAATGTGAAAATGCTAAGATGCTATTGTTCTCTAC
>NW_027730291.1:0-5006 GCF_054177405.1 Leptonychotes weddellii | reverse complement strand
TACTTCTGAAACAAATAATACATTATATGTAAAAAAAAAAAAGAAAAGAAAAGAAGAAGAAGATAGCAGGAAGGGGAAAATGAAGGGGGGATAATCGGAGGGGGAGACGAACCATGAGAGACTAAGGACTCTGAGAAACAAACTGAGGGTTCTAGAGGGGAGGGGGGTGGGGGGATGGGTTAGCCTGGTGATGGATATTAAGGAGGGTACATATTGAATGGAGCACTGGGTACGTAAACAATGAATCATGGAACACTACATCAAAAACTAATGATGTAGTGTATGGTGATTAACATAACATAATAAAATAAAATTTTAAAAAGATTTATTTATTTATTTTAGAGAGAGAGAGCAAGAACGGGAGGGGCAGAAGGAGAGGGAGAGAGACAATCTCAAGCAGACTCTGCACTGAGCACAGAGTCCCACGTGGGGCTCGATCTCATGACCCTGAGATCATGACCTGAGCCGAAATCAAGAGTCTGACACTTAACTGACTGCGCCACCCAGGTGGACCCTGACCTTGCATTTCTATCACACTGCTACCTGTCCAGGATCAATTCCCACTTAATGCTTTTATTAGTGACCTAGAAGGCATGTTAATTCCATTTGTGGGAGGTTCAGAGCTGGGAGTGTTGACACTGTAGAATCTGACTCTTGCAGAATCAGGTTAAACAACAAAACAAAAACACTTTTAAAGTTTGAAAAGGTGGACCAACACTCACAAGATAAATACATAATTACAATTAAGCCCAAATAGAAGAAAAATCCCTAACTTAGGTTTAAAATGAATTAAATTTACAGATAGAGGATAAGCCATACAAGGTGGTAGCTTTGAGCATCTGCCCTGCTCTTCCACTCAGGCTCCTGGGATCACATGGTCACAAAGTAACATTAGTCACAAAGTTGGAAAAAGATTGAGTCTCCCTAAGATCTCTCTGCCTGGCAGTCTTATGATGTCAGTGCCATGGTTGGGAACCCGTTCTTTCATCTCTTCCCTTTGCAACATTCCCCTTCCTTTCTTCCATTTGCTCCTTTGAGAGCAGGGTGTGCCTTCTCCAGCATTGTATCCATGCCTGTATCCCTAGCCCATAGTTCTTTGATTTGCACATTACAGGCAATTAATAAAAGAGAAATAATTCCTGCAAGGAGTCCATGTGAAAACAGACCGGGAGTTTTAAGTGATATCAGTTAGCCACGTGATGGAGTCGCCAGGAAACACCAAGATCACTGTAGGCTGTGTTAATAGAAGTGTGTAGGGAGCAATAAGAGGACCCTGGACTCTGTGCTGGTCAGGCAAGCTCATGAACATTGTGCCCCATTCTGGATATCACGTTTAGTGAGGATATTAAAATTGGACATGATCCAAAGAATGAACAAGCTGGTGGCAGTATTGCAAAGCGGCTAAGGGCTCCCACTTTGGAGTCAGATGGACTTGTTTGGGTCTAAACTCTGACATGTATCGTGTGAACTTAGGGAAGTTGCTTAACCTCCCACAGTTCCCTTTCCTCATCTATACAATGGAACTAATTAACACTACCTATCTCATGGAGTTCTGGCAAGGATTATGATGATGATGATAAATTGTGATTTATATTTGAAGGAGTTAGGGGTGTTTAGCCAGAAACTCTGGAGCCTTAAGAGTTGGGGGGAATAAGGGAAGTGAGTGCGAAGTAATGTCTATCTAGATCATTGAAAACCTGCTGTTGGGAACGGGTATTGGACTGCTTGTGGGTAGATTCAAATGACAGATTTAGGTCAAATAGTAGGATTTGCAGAGAAGATAATATTGCCTCCACATGTGGCAGAAATTTTGGCAATCATTGTTTAAAAATGGAATTCAAGACCACAAAGAGTGTTCAAGCAGATGCTAATTTCCATGTCTTAGGGGGGTAGAGAGGGGCATCCTGTGCTGGGTGAGTGAGTTTGGGCCCTTAAGGGTTCCCAAATTTAGCTGTGCATCAGAATCATCTGGGAGTAGAGCTCAGGAATCTCTAATAAGCACTTTAGGGGGTGCTGATAAAGCCAGTCCCTGCATAAGTAATTGATGGTCCCCTTTCACCTATAGGCAACTATGATGGAATTCTGGTGGGAGGTACTAGGAGCAGGAGACATGAAGATAAGAAAGTGCCGAGCATATTTTGGAGTCATTCAGTTAAAATAGAGGTGTCAAGTAGAAGAGGGTTTAGGTGTTTGGTTGGAAAGAATTTAGGGCCAGCAGTGTGAAGAGCTTTCAATACTGGGTAGGGGAATTTGCAGGTTATCACTCAGGGTTCCATGATAAACTTAGTACAAAGGTAGAAACAAAATTTCTCATTCTGGAAGGGCGAGTTAAATGATGAATAACAGCAATGCCAGACACAATATTCCTTCCCTCTTGGAGTTCACCATCTTGTCACCTGTATCTTTTTTTTTTTGTCACCTGTATCTTAGATCATCACCTTCCATTGTCTTCATTCCACAGCTGCTCTTAGTTAGACAATGCACAGTGATTGGTCCATGACCGGGATGTGCCTTTCTATCCACATGGAAAGACAAGGAGGGCTTTCATTTAGTAGTCCTCCCAGGTAGTAGAGGAAGCACCCTTGGGTCGGCTCCACTGAAAAGCAAGTCTCAAAATCACAGTCTTGATGACATCAGAGGTGCCTCAGGCTGGAAGGCAAAGTTTAATTTTCCTCTTAAGGGATAAGTTCTTCGGCCTAAGTCCAATGGACTGAATTCTTTAATGTAAGTGCTTTTGTTCTTATCTCAAGGCAATTCTTAAGCTAATTAGTTGCGATTATTAGCTCTACTGCAGAATGCACAACAACAGAAGGGGGAAATGAGGTCATTAGGGAGATAACAATCGGTGTCCTGAGACAGCAAATAGAGGAACTGCAACTGATCACACTGACCAATTTAAGTCTTTAAAGAAAAATCTAAAACCAAAACCTACTCCTGAATCCTCAAAGAGCCAAGGACACATAGAAGTGCAAAACAGAAGGCAAATACTGTACTTACACAATGTTCCTTCTAATATCTGCCCACATCCTGAAGCAATGTCCCTAAGGAGGGTTTCCTGTGGGAAGAAATCACAGCAGACAGAAAGAACAGTGGATCTGGTCAGAAGCTACCCAGGTGTAAAGGCTCGCTTCTCACTCTCCTGTGGGACTGGGGGTCAGTCAGTTCCGTCACCCACAGGAGGATAGAGACCCCAACCTTGCCGAGTGTTGGGGGCCTTGAGTGTGAAGCATCTAAGGTTGATCCTACTTTGAGATTGATTAAGTGTAGACTGAGTTTGTGTTTTGCTCCACTGCAACGTGGCTCTCCATCTGCATCAACATGTGATTCACTTGGCCTCTTTTGTGCCTTTGTGCAGATAACTGCTATTTTCTAGGATGGTCTCTGCTATTCCAGTAACATTCCCAGCCAAACCTAGGTAAATTCGCAGCTTTTCAGGGAGGCACTATAATAATGGGTTCCAGAGTGTGAGAGATGTATCAGTTTCCTAGGGCCGCCGTAACAAAATACTAGAGACTGGGTAGCTTCAAACAATAGAAATGTATTGTCTCATAGTTCTGGAGGCCAGAAGTCTGAAGCCAGGGTGGGAGCAGGGCCATGCTCCCTCTGACAGCTCTACAGGAGATTCCTTCCTTACCCCTGCTAATTTCTGCTATCTCCCATCCATCTGTGGCATTCCCAGGCTCGCTCCCCTCACATGGCTATCTTTCTCCTATGTGTTTCCGTACCATCTTCCCTCTGCATGTCTATCCCGTGCCCAAATTTCCCCTTTTTATAAGGACATCGGTCCTGTTTGATTAGGGCTCGACTAATTGCCTATGGAGTGACCCTATTTCCAAAGAAGATCTCATTTGGAGGTACTGGGGTGGGGGGTGCAATTCAACCCATAGCAGGCGTCTTACAGATCTGGGTTCAAATGTTGACCCCATCATTTACCGGGCATGATCTCGACCAAGTTATTTACTTCTCTGGCTGGGCCTCTGTTTCCTCATCTCTCAAATCAGGACTATAGGATTCATTACCGTACAGGTTTGCTGTGAGGATAAAAGGGGATACTAGTTGCCAGGTGTATGGCAAGCGATGAGAGAGAAGTGTATTTCCATGGATATATCACTCTTTGTGTATTCTCAGTAAGCATCCCTGTCGTTGCAGGTGTAGAATCTGGCAGGTGTAGAATGCATTCAACCCTGTAGAATGCACTGAGTTCCTAGCTGGATCACCACCACTGTTTTTTCCATTAACATTACTTTTGACCATCTGACTCTTCCTTCAGAAACATGGTCGTTGCTGAAAAAGACTTTACTTTCCCATGAGGCATGGCCTGGCTGGTTAGGATGTCCGATAGTAACCTCATCACCACTTCCAGCTGAGCACCACAAGCAGAGAGAGGTAGAACAGAAGCAAATGGGGTGGGATCTCACGCATGCCTAGATATTTTGTTATTTTGGCACAGGCATGGGTGAAGGGGGCTGAGAAGTACACTGTGAGCTGAACAGGAAAGGCAGGGGCAGGAAGAAGGGCGTGCTCTGAAAAAAAAGCAATGACCTTCTGGCTACCTAAAGCCCCAGGCCTAAATACGAAATGGTCGGATGCACAAACACAATTTGGGTTTCTCATAAAATCAAAAGCTAGTGCAATAATGGTATCGTAGTTATGAAGGAGTTGTATGCTTAAGTACTTAAGGGTGAAATCTCTCCCAAACATCCCAGATCTGCTAAAATAGACTCTTGATAATGGAGCCTGAGCATCTGTATTTTTATTTATTTTTTTTATAGACCAACCTTTTTTATTAATGTTGATACAAAAATCATAACAAAATGGGGAAAAAAATCAACAATACATTGAATAAAATGACATGAGTAGAATATATTGCAGGAATGCAAAGATGATTCTGTATTAGGAAATCTATTAATGTAATTCACCATTTTAATTGATTTATGGGAAAAATCATAATTTTCTTCAGTTATCAACAAATTTTAGTACCAATTTCAGATTAAAGCATTCAGTCA
>NW_027730290.1:0-313 GCF_054177405.1 Leptonychotes weddellii | reverse complement strand
GCCTTTTTTCAATACACATATACACTCAATTCTTTTTTTTTTTTAATGTTTTATTTATTTATTCATGAGAGTCAGAGAGAGAGACGCAGAGGCAGAGGGAGAAGCAGGCTCCCCGCGGAGCAGGGAGCCGGGTGCGGGGCTCCATCCCAGGACCCTGGGATCATGACCTGAGCCGAAGGCAGACGCTTAACCATCTGAGTCACCCAGGTGCCCCACTCAATTCTTTTTTTAAAAAATATTTATTTATTGGGGCGCCTGGGTGGCTCAGTCGTTGGGTGTCTGCCTTCGGCTCAGGTCATGGTCCCGGAGTCCT
>NW_027730289.1:0-313 GCF_054177405.1 Leptonychotes weddellii | reverse complement strand
AATGGCATAGATTATCTCAGCGTTAGTAAATTACATAAAGGATTTTCTTGTTTTTATATATCTGCATTTATAGAACGTTTTACTTTAACCCCAACTTCTCCAACATTGCTATATACATTTTCTGAGTATGACTGTGAGAGAAATAAAATGAATTTCTTATAATACCATTGCAAATGAAACCAATGTTTGAAGAAGTATTGAAAATTAATAAACTGAGGGGGAAACGGAATGGAGGTTGCCCAGAATAGAAGTGATTTTGTACTTAAGTCTTTTTCTTTAAATGTGAAAATGCTAAGATGCTATTGTTCTCTAC
>NW_027730288.1:0-313 GCF_054177405.1 Leptonychotes weddellii | reverse complement strand
ACTCACATGCACGAGTCCACATGCACGCATTCACACATGTACATACACAATCACAGACACAAACATGCACACATAACCACACATACATACATGCTCAGGCACAAAAACACACATATACTCACATGTGAGCACACACAAACACATACATGTGTGAGTGCACACACATGTTTACATGTGAATGCACACACGCATGCTCACACGTGAGTGCACACGCAGACACACATGCTCACACGCGAGTGCACACGCAGACACACATGCTCACACGTGAGTGCACATGCAGACACACAATGCTCACATGAGTGCACACACAGAC
>NW_027730287.1:0-313 GCF_054177405.1 Leptonychotes weddellii | reverse complement strand
GGGTACAGATCTCATTACACCGTTGAGTTTCCCTAAAGGATCTATTCTCACAAAAGCAGCAGTGGCCTAATAGATTTTGCTAAATAATTTATATCAGAATGTTGCGGGGGGGGGGTGGCAAATGGGGTGGGGGGAGGTAGGGTGTGTATTCTATTGTATACTCCACAGCAAATAACTTAAAACCCTCATGGGAATTTCTGTTCTCTGAGGCTTCTCTTTAGCTATACCATCATAGAATTTGCAGTTTTGATCTATTTTCCTCCCTAATATTTGTCCTTTAGAATTTCAGGATCTTCTCATCTCTTAATTGGTT
>NW_027730286.1:0-313 GCF_054177405.1 Leptonychotes weddellii | reverse complement strand
ACCACTACTAATACAGTACCTTGTTGACTTTGACTGTTTATAATTGCAAAACCCTTTGAGCTGTGCTTAATCACCCTCAAATTATCTGCTGTTAATGAATTCATAATCATAAAGTGCTATGACTATTTCTAATAGTCACCACTGTTTGCAAAGTTCGGCGCAAATAATTAGGTGATTTTTCTTTTATTTGAAAGTCTTTTCCTTGTAAGCGAAAGGTCGTAGCAACCTCTTTTGGGGCGGTAGAACCTATACTACTGTTACCACGACCTATTATCCCTATCTGAATTGCGATAACTGGGGCATCATATACATA
>NW_027730285.1:0-313 GCF_054177405.1 Leptonychotes weddellii | reverse complement strand
GTCATATAAGCACCCTCTGCTTAGCACGTAACAAAACTCCAGATACCCAGAGGGAAAGCAGGTGTTCAGCATAAACCACATTGTTTGCACAGTCTGAGCACAGTGGGCCACCCTTATCAGTGGGGAACAGTGGGAATACTCCCCAAATCCAGCCAAGGGCCACCTTTGCAAGCAGGCCCTTCTAAAGATAGTCACTTCAGGCTTGCTATATTAACTCTCTTCTGCACACTTACCAATGACCCCTCAGCTCTACTTCATTGCTCCCACCTCCTGATTAAAGATTGCTAAAATAGGGTGCCTGGGTGGCTCAGTC
>NW_027730284.1:0-313 GCF_054177405.1 Leptonychotes weddellii | reverse complement strand
CAGGCTTTGGGCAGGCTTTGGACAAGCAGCATGGAAGGAGGATAGCTGTCCCGCAGTGGGAACGGTGGGGTGGCGGCCAGATTGGGCGTGATGAGCAGGGACAGTGAGGACACACGCCTGCTCAGGGCTGCCTGGAGGCACGGGTGGCAGGGGACAGA
Organism: Leptonychotes weddellii; assembly: GCF_054177405.1. NCBI lineage: Eukaryota > Metazoa > Chordata > Mammalia > Carnivora > Phocidae > Leptonychotes > Leptonychotes weddellii. Next base: position 155 of record NW_027730284.1, on the reverse strand, counting down.
GTCCCTGTGTGGTCACGGTGCTGCTGTCCCCTAGGTGCGCCGTCACCGTAGCATCCACGAGGTGGACATCTCCAACCTGGAGGCAGCCCTGCGGGCAGAGGAGCCTGGTGGGCAGGCCTACGAGACGCCGAGGGAAGAAATTGCCCGGCTTCGCA
>NW_027730283.1:0-313 GCF_054177405.1 Leptonychotes weddellii | reverse complement strand
CATAAGTTAGACTTCATCAAAATTAGAAACATTTTCTCTGTGAAATATACTGTTATGAGAACGAAAAGACAAGCTACAGACTGGGAAAAAAATGTTAACAAATATTCCACAAATGACTTATATCCAGAATAGATACAAACCTGCAAATTTTAACAGTAAGAAAACAAACCAGTTAAATCACAGACAAAAGACAAACAGAAACCTCACCAAAGAGGATGTAATGATGGCAAACAAGCACAAGAAAAGATGTTCAACATCACTGACCATCAGGGAAACTCAAATTGAGGTCACAATGAGATATCATTACACACTT
>NW_027730282.1:0-313 GCF_054177405.1 Leptonychotes weddellii | reverse complement strand
TTTTTTTTTTTTTAAAGATTTTTTATTTATTTATTTGAGAGAGAGAATGAGAGAGAGAGCACATGAGAGGGGAGAGGGTCAGAGGGAGAAGCAGACTCCCTGCCGAGCAGGGAACCCGATGCGGGACTCGATCCACGGACTCCGGGATCATGACCTGAGCCGAAGGCAGTCGCTTAACCAACTGAGCCACCCAGGCGCCCAAGAAAAATCTTTTAATTTATCCATTTATTTTTATATACACACACACTCTACTTTGTAGTCTAAGAAAGGATTTTAGTCCATTTGCAAATATATATTCAATACAGTAGAAAGA
>NW_027730281.1:0-313 GCF_054177405.1 Leptonychotes weddellii | reverse complement strand
GAGAGAGGGAACACAAGCAGGGGGAGTGGGAGAGGGAGAAGCAGGCTTCCCGCGGAGCAGGGAGCCCGATGAGGGGCTCGATCCCAGGACCCCGGGATCATGACCTGAGCCCAAGGCAGACGCTTAACGACTGAGCCATCCAGGCACCCCTAAGATTTATTTTTTAAAGCTCAAGAAACACTAAGAATTAAGCAACTTTCTAAGCCATTTATCAACAAGGGATAATCACTAATACAGTAAGAGAACAAGAAATTTTTATACTGATTTTTTAAGGCCTTGCACTCCTTTCAATTTAAAGTAAAATACCAAGTAG
>NW_027730280.1:0-5006 GCF_054177405.1 Leptonychotes weddellii | reverse complement strand
GTGTAGGAGGGTTCCCCTTTCTCCACATCCTCACCAAAATCTGTCATTTCCTGAGTGGTTAATTTTAGCCATTCTGACTGGTGTGAGGTGGTATCTCATCTGGGTTTTGATTTGTATATCCCTGATGCTGAGTGATGCTGAGCACTTTTTCATGTGTCTGTTGGCCATTTGGATGTCTTCTTTGGAGAAGTGTCTTTTCATGTCGTCTGCCCATTTCTTGATTGGATTATTTGTTCTTTGGATGTTAAGTTTGATAAGTTCTTAATAGATTTTGGATACTAACCCTTTATCTGATAAAACATTTGCAAATATCTTTTCCCATTCTGTAAGTTGTGCTTTGGTTTTGTTGACTGTTTCCTTTGCTGTGCAAAAGCCTTTTATCTTGATGAAGTCCCAGTAGTTCATTTTTGCCCTTGCTTCCCTTACCTTTGGAGACAATACCACCCTGCTCCTTTATTAACATGTTGTCTGTAGTTGCTTTTGCTCTGTAATGGCAGAGTTAAGTCATTGCAACAGACCATATGTCTCACAAAGCCTAAGGTATTTACTATCTGACTTAAAAAAAAAATTGCTGACCTTTGCATTAGAGTATATAGACAGAAAAAAAAAAATAGTGGGCAAGTTGGCTCCATGCCTCTCTGGGTACCCATGTGATCTGTACCCCACTATCCCACCAGTGGGTTTCACTGCCCTTGCACCTCACAGGGCAGCCATTTGAGAGAGGATTTCTGGGCAATTTTGATTGATTACAGAACCCAGCCTTGGAGTAAGATGCAATCCCATATTTACCTTAAAGTAATCAAACTCAGCTTTACAGAGTAGCTTTTTCCTTCATAGGAAAACCAACTTTAAAAATTATGAACAGAAATAAACCCAGTGGTGGTTTATGATTCTTTTAGCCAGTAGCATCAGGCTTGATGCATCTATCTCCCTATGGAGAATGCCAAGGTAATCAGAATAACATTTCCTCATGGAATCAGAATTAATCTCTCTGCATTCTTTCTCTCGATCTTCCTGGTTTTGGCTTGATGCATCCCTTTTGAGAGGATTTTTGCATATATGTATGTTGATTTTGAGAGTCTCAAAGTTTGGGGGTACCACACTGTCAGTGGCTGTCTGGCATCTTCACACTCAACCTGTGTAACTATCCATATACTTTAAATCTTGAGTCTCAAACATGACAATATCTGCTTTTAGGAAAGTAAGACACCCTGTTCTTTTTATCTGAGTCCCCTATAGCAGCAAATAGAATGTAACTGTTGATTGCCGTGGCTCACGTTCATTAAATTCAGGTAATCTTTATAAGGATTGAGGATTTCCCACAAAGCTCTACACTTCCTTTTGTAATTGGTATTGTCCTAGTGTAGATTCAGGGTCTAGCCTAGAGACAGTAGCTTCCCTGGCTTCAACCCAATTATCATTATATATGTGGCAAGAGCTTCCTGTCCACACGGAGTCTGGTTACTTGATTCTGTTTCAGGGGAGTAATCTGTCACCTCAGTTAAACTTAGAAATGAGTAAGGAGAGCCTCCATCCTTCCAAAGCACAGAGAGAGGAGCTTGCAGGAACCCTGTATTCTACTTTCTTTACAACTACCACTGGCATATATAGTCCTAGGAGTGTAAAGTTAGATCAAAAGTTCTCTGCTCCACTTAGAATAAATGTGAACACTTATCCCTAAATCTTCAAGGAGTCAACCAGGCCAATAGGCAGTGCTTTATGTAGTGCAGAACTATATATTAAAAAAACCCAAAAAACAAAAAACTACTCCTGTGAAGGAAAACATAATTTAGGGAAATACCAGCATAATTTGAGGATTTGAGGGACTATCAGGAATGGAAAAGTGTCTGCAAATATGAAAAAGAGGTTAAAACTTTTATATTCATCAGTAAAGGAATATAAAAAAAATTGCAAAGGATTTGGATAGTTCATAAAGAGAAATATAATTTTCAAGCCCATATCTGTAAGTATCTCCAGTATGTCCTAATTAAAATCACTGCTATTGTACACCTAATAAAATAGCAAGAACTTCTTTAAAACAATGATAACCATAGTGTATAAGACTGTGGTAAAACTGACACAATTTAAATTGATACTATCCTTTTGAAAACTATTTGGCAATGTGTATAAGAGTAGCTAACAGATATATGTATATACATGTTATATACATATGTATATGTATATAAGTAGCTAACATGTCCAGGGAGGGCATGAGAAATAAAACCAGATAAGGAATTTGGACTGGGTACGGTAGGCAGTAAACCCTGATGGATTCTGAGGGTTGGAGTTGCCACGGTTTTTGTATAGATTAGTCTGAAGGTGACCATTTAAGAGGGAAAGACTAAAAGCTAACAGCTAGGAAGATGTGGTAAATATTTTACATCACAGATAATAGAACTTAAAAGCTAAATCATCTTGGCTGTGTCCTCAATTTGACAGACCAGGAGGCTAAAAGACATGGAGGAAATGTCCCTAAGACTCAGGTAGCAGTTTTGAGCTCAGCTCAGAGGGACTAGAGGTGCCAAGAGGAACTAAGTGGAATCTTTTGAGTTCCAGTTCTGTTTCTCTTTTCAGTGTTGAAAGATTTATGGAACTCTTCAGTAATACTTACAAATGTACAATGTTAATGATCTGATGTAGATTCTAATATTTTATGATTGAATATGTAAACATTAATGTTTAAATAAGCTTTAAAAATAATTACAGCTATTTCTCATTTTTAAATATTTTGACTAGCTGGTAGGAATAATTAGGTAATCTTCATAGACTTAATAGAGCAAAAGCCAAACTTGAGAAACACTCATTCTTTCAATCATCAGTTTTTTTTTAACGTGTACTTGGTGCTCTGGACTCTTACTGTGCTCTCAGAATATAAAATGAACACCACCAGCTTCTGTCCTCTAAAAGGAGGAGTAATGGACATTTGCTCAAAATAACTCAAGTTATTATCTACTGCATGAATGATTGTAAAACTTGCATAACCCTACAATGAAGATAACCATAAATGCAAAACAGAGACTCAGATTTAGAGAGAAAATTCACAAAGAAGATACGTGATCTTTAGGGATTCTTAGGAATTTCACAGACAGATCAGGGGAGGGGTGGTAAGAACGAAGAAAAAGCATTCTAAGAAAGCGGAACAACATGTTCAATGTCATGAAATAGCCTGGCATGTTCAGAGAACTCAGATAATTAGGTGTGACTGTCTGAAGTGTAGACTGTGAAGGGGAGAGAGACTTGGTGGGACTTCTCTTTGTTTCAAGGCAGCTAACATCGTAGATTGCTAGTGCCATGCACCAGTTCTGACTACATGTATATTGGTTTTCTCATTTATTCCAATTTTACATATGATGAAACTGACTCATAGAAAAGGTAAATAACTTGCCCAAAGTCATACTTCTAATAAGCAGTGGGATTGTGATTTGAAACATGGCAGTTGAGTCTACAGCTCAGTGTCCTAAAATCTAGATTGGCCTTCCTGTTGTACACTAGGAGTTTGGAGCATTGAGGACTTTCAAAGTTTTCTGTCATGGTGGTGTAGATGGTAATTGAAAGGTTGTGGGTAGTAAGCTTGAAAATAGCCTGTTGCAATAATCAAAGCAGGGATGATGAGAGCGTGAACCTAGAACAAAAGTATTCGGAAGGTAAAAGACCTAAAACTTAGTCTTGATTTGAGGGCGCTAATGAGGAATTTCTGGCTTGAAAAACTGGGTAAATGTTGGTACCAATAAGCAGGACTCATTAAGAGAGGAGGAGAATGATCCATTTGGGGACACCTTTAGTTGTGGTGCCCATGGAATATTCAGGTAGAGAGGTTTAGCAAACAGTGGGGTATTCAGGTCAACAGATCAGGAGGCTTTAGAATCATCAACCTGGGAATTATCATTGAAATCCCTCTTACAAATACTACAAACTTCCGAGAGCTTGTAGTGAGGTAAGAGGACTATAGAGAAAATTCTGTACTGCTGCTCAAGATATACTCGACCAACTGGCCATCTATCCACTAATTGTTTGTTAATAGTCCATATAACATGAGGATTCACTTCAGAATGTAATCAACTGCATCACTAAGCACACTGTGTATTTAAATTTTCTTTTTAATATTAGAAAGACTTTTGATGAAGCTGAAGCATTGCATTAATTAACATCCTGATATAAGCCCCTTATTTTGTCCCAGGTCACTTTGATTATCACTAGTACAAAAACACTAACCTTTAAGCTTTGGGTAGAGGAAGAGGTCTCTAAAGAGACAGAAGTAATAGTGTGAGTGGTAGGATGAGAAGCAGAAGGGAAGTCAAGTTACTCTAATGGGACACAGTTCAGAAGAGCCAGTGGTCAGCACAGTCACAGAGAGGTGAAATGAGATTAAGAAAAAATATAATTATTGAATTTGGCCATTATAGGGTCTTCAGTAACATGTTGGGAGTTTTAACCCCTGTTTACTCTTCTACCTTCTGCTGTCTCATTTTTATCCCACCAGTCCACCTCCTAAATACTTCTCAAATCTGTACTTTTGCCATGTGTGCCAAAGACCTCATTGACTCTAAATCTCCAAGTACTCTTGGATTCAGTTTTCACTTTACCTTATCTCTTGGCTGATCAGAAGTTATTGATCATGCTCTTCTTCAGACATACTCTTTCCTCTACAACACTCTAATCTTGGTTTTCCTCCACACGCCCACCCATTTTTCTCTGCCTGCCCCTTCTACACACCCTCTATGTCTTTAATTATACCTGTTTCTTTAATTACATTATGTATGGCATCAATTTCCAAACCTAAACCCAGCCCACATTTCTTTTCTGAGCTTCAGAGCAGTCTAGCAGCCTACTGGACATCTTGAATACCACAGACTCTTTTTTTTTTTTTATGTTATGTTAATCACCATACATTACATCATTAGTTTTTGATGTAGTGTTCCATGATTCATTGTTTGTGCATAAGACCCAATGCTCCATGCAGTATGTGCCCTCCTTAATACCCATCACCGGGCTAACCAATCCCCCCT
>NW_027730279.1:0-313 GCF_054177405.1 Leptonychotes weddellii | reverse complement strand
GGTGCCAGACCGGGAATTCAGCTGGGAATTTTCAATGCTACAGATCCAGACAGAGCTGCTGGCCAGATAAGGTGAGAAGAGAGGAATGGGGAGTGTGGTCGTTTAAACAGAACGACCTACCCGTAGGCATTCCTGGTGGAAACCTGCCCTTTGGCGGGCGGGTGAGGTTGACTCCAGCTCAGTTATGAAAATAACTGAGAGGAACAGGAGAAGGCCCGATGGCCCACATTCAGTGCCTTCTTCCTTCTATAGCTGTCGCTGACCCCCTCCCCCCCGGGGAAGTGCACCTGCTCTTTTCCCCTTGCACTGAGCA
>NW_027730278.1:0-313 GCF_054177405.1 Leptonychotes weddellii | reverse complement strand
CATAAGTTAGACTTCATCAAAATTAGAAACATTTTCTCTGTGAAATATACTGTTATGAGAACGAAAAGACAAGCTACAGACTGGGAAAAAAATGTTAACAAATATTCCACAAACGACTTATATCCAGAATAGATACAAACCTGCAAATTTTAACAGTAAGAAAACAAACCAGTTAAATCACAGACAAAAGACAAACAGAAACCTCACCAAAGAGGATGTAATGATGGCAAACAAGCACAAGAAAAGATGTTCAACATCACTGACCATCAGGGAAACTCAAATTGAGGTCACAATGAGATATCATTACACACTT
>NW_027730277.1:0-313 GCF_054177405.1 Leptonychotes weddellii | reverse complement strand
AGACTGCAGGGACAACCCCCTAAACAGGATCTGAAATCCCTCCCAATACCAGGTATGGTTTTTCCTCCTCATGTGAACTAAAGTGACTAATAGATTGTGAACCTTAATCTTTTAAAAAATTTTTTAAAAATTCAATTTAGTTAACATAGAGTGTATTATGAATTTCAGGGGTAGAATTTAGTGATTCATTGGTTGCATATAACACCCAGTGTTCATTACATCAGGTGCCCTCCTTAATGCCCATCATCCAGTTACCTCATCCCCCCACCCTCTCCCCTCCAGCAACCCTCAGTTGGTTTCCTATACTTAAGAG
>NW_027730276.1:0-313 GCF_054177405.1 Leptonychotes weddellii | reverse complement strand
AACTAGGAATCAAGTTTGTGAGTTGAGAGAGAGAAGGAGAATACTGGAAGTATAAGAATAAGGCTTGGAATTGTGTAGAAGACAGAGTGAACCTACCAGGGAAGCGTGGGCTCGTTCAGCAGCACTGATCCCTCCTGGTGACACATTAGCATCCTCTTGTCTTTCTCCAGCCACATTCACCTTCAAGTCTGGAGACGAGCAGAGAGTGGGCGGTTGGCAGTGAAGGAAGGGGTGGCAAGCACCCTCTTGACTCTTTGAACCTGCAACCAGAAATGCTTAGCGTTGGAATTTCCCTGGGGAAGGGGGCTCCTGG
>NW_027730275.1:0-313 GCF_054177405.1 Leptonychotes weddellii | reverse complement strand
GCAGGTACAATAAGCGGCTGCCTTGTACTCGGCACCGGTTCCTCACGCTGGAGCCAAAGAGGAATTCTTCCAAGCCAGCCATTGAAGCGCCTGGTGCCCATCAGAGAAAAGCAGCGGGGACGGGTTGTGTTCCCCGTTGCACCCAGCAGGTGGTGCTGTCGGCCAAGGAAAACGGCGCATTCCCCGGACAAGTGCTCAGAAGAGGTCTGGGCAGGTGTCCAGCCCCACCGAGGCCCGGGCTCCCGTCGGGGCGCTCAGGGGTGAGGCTCACGGGCGATGGACGTGCCCAGCGAGGATGGGGCCTGGCTCCCCC
>NW_027730274.1:0-313 GCF_054177405.1 Leptonychotes weddellii | reverse complement strand
AAAAATGTAGCAGACTGTTTAAATCATCACATCAGTGCAGACTACAGTTAGTAGATTGGGGTACATTTTTCAGAATGTGGATTTTCTGAAATCAGAACGTGGATTTTTTTTTCCCTGGTGCACAGTGAGTCAGAGAGGGAGACCAGATCACATTTAGAATAAAGAAACATTTCCTCTGGGCATCTGAATTACAATGCGAATACAATTCTGACCGCTTCCCTGCATTTCACTAAGGAATAGTATCTTTTAATATATTTTAATTATGTTTTCTCTGTTACCAATTTTCTATTTATACATTTGTCCTTTTGGGGGG
>NW_027730273.1:0-313 GCF_054177405.1 Leptonychotes weddellii | reverse complement strand
ATGATTTTAGTGTCTCACTCCTATGGCTGACTGGTCAGAATCATAATGAGAAAAATGTGGACATAAACTAGACTAACATCTAAAAGTTTTATAGCATCACCTATTTATAAATATAAATAAATTTGTTTAATTAGATACAAGGAAAATTAATATAAATACTTTGATATAAGAAAATTCTAAATTCATGGATACATTGCCAATTAGTCTAAAACCAGCTCATTAACTCAAATGGCCTTTCACCACTCAATGAGAAGACTTGTATTCTGAGTTACAAGTATACGAATGTATGTTAACATGATTTTTTATATATATA
>NW_027730272.1:0-313 GCF_054177405.1 Leptonychotes weddellii | reverse complement strand
ACCCCTTTCGGGATCACATCTGGGGATTTCATCTATGGGGGCTTTGTCCTGACTCTGAGTGAGCCACGCCGGGAAAACATCTGATGAATCTGAGAGCCAAAGAAACACTGAAGGGAAACTAGAATTTTCCACCATTGCTGCAGTGGACCAAACCAGGTAAAAGTTGTAACAGGTCCAGGTAGGGCTCAAAACAAAGATGAATTCTGTAACGTTTAGAACCGTTTGTGAAAGAAACAGGATACTTCATGTGGGATCGGATTTCCTAAGAAAGGAAAGAAATCTGTAAGCAGCACCTGGATGGCTCTTTGTCACC
>NW_027730271.1:0-313 GCF_054177405.1 Leptonychotes weddellii | reverse complement strand
GAGAGCGATGCTCCCAAGCTGTGACTTGTCAGTCTAAAGCTGTTTAGTGGAAAAGGATGCAAACCCTGATGCAAACAAAAGCTGAATTATGGAGGCTAAACCTTACCTCCTACCTCTCTTTTGGAAATAATTGGATTTGGGGGGGATAAGTAGTTATTCTGTCTAACAAGATAGAAACGTCCCCCTGGTTATCTTGAATGCTAAGAGATACGGATTTCTGTACTATAGCAACAGCCCACTCAGTATGGCATTGTGTTTTTAGGCATAGTTTGGGAATGGTAGTAATGAGTCTCCAGTCCCTCCTCTTGGCCGT
>NW_027730270.1:0-313 GCF_054177405.1 Leptonychotes weddellii | reverse complement strand
TATTTACTTGGATATTTTTCTGTTATTGCCATTTTTATGTAACACATTTGTATATTGTTTGTTTGAAATGTTTTAAGTATTTAAGTACGCTTGCATAATGTGTTAATATATCATAATGTGATAATTTCTAAAGAAAGGGTGCATGTTTAGTATCTTGCATGTTTTCTTCACCTGTGTTGTTTTTTGGTGTGTTTTCACCCCTGGTATTTAAGATTAAAATAAAAAATGTTTCTTTCCATTCTTCTCCTCTCCCATCTCCTCTCTGCCCCCCCTTTTCCCTCCACCCCGTTCTTCTCTTTTCTCCTCTGCCAAC
>NW_027730269.1:0-5006 GCF_054177405.1 Leptonychotes weddellii | reverse complement strand
GGTGCCCGTCAGGACGGTCTTGGTGGTGTCCAGGCCAGTCTGGATGGTGCCCTTGGCCAGGTTCGCTGCCCCTGTCACCCCAGTGGACACTGCATCTTTAGTGCCTGTGACAACATTCTTGGTGGTTTCCAGGCCAGTCTGAACAGTGCCCTTGGCCATATCCATTGCCCCAGTAAGCCCAGTGGACACCGCATCCTTGGTGCCCGTCAGGACGGTCTTGGTCGTGTCCATGCCAGTCTGGACGGTGCCCTTGGCCATACCCAGTGCTCCTGTGAGCCCAGTAGATAGGGTATCTTTGGTGCCAGTTAGGACAGTCTTTGAGGTGTCCAGACCTCCCTGGACAGCTCCTTTGGCCACATTCATGGCACCAGTCATCCCACTGCACACGGTGTCCTTGGTGCCCGTCAGGACGGTCTTGGTGGTGTCCAGGCCAGTCTGGATGGTGCCCTTGGCCATGTTCGCTGCCCCTGTCACCCCAGTGGACACTGCATCCTTGGTGCCCATGAGGACGGTCTTTGATGTGTCCATGCCAGTCTGGACAGCTCCTTTGGCCACATTCATGGCACCGGTCATCCCACTGCACACGGTGTCCTTGGTGCCCGTCAGGACGGTCTTGGTGGTGTCCAGGCCAGTCTGGATGGTGCCCTTGGCCATGTTCGCTGCCCCTGTCACCCCAGTGGACACTGCATCCTTGGTGCCTGTCAGGACGGTCTTGGTAGTGTTCAGACCGGTCTGGACGGTGCCCTTGGCCATACCCAGTGCACCTGTGAGCCCTGTGGACACAGTGTCTTTGGTGCCAGTCAGGATGGCCTTTGATGTGTCCATGCCAGCCTGGACAGCTCCTTTGGCCACATTCATGGCACTGGTCATCCCACTGCACATGGTGTCCTTGGTGCCCGTCAGGACGGTCTTGGTGGTGTCCAGGCCAGTCTGAACGGTGCCCTTGGCCACGTTCGTTGCCCCAGTGAGCCCAGTGGACACTGCATCCTTGGTGCCCATGAGGACGGTCTTGGTGGTGTCCAGGCCAGTCTGGATGGTGCCCTTGGCCAGGTTCGCTGCCCCTGTCACCCCAGTGGACACTGCATCTTTAGTGCCTAGGACAACATTCTTGGTGGTGTCCAGTCCAGTCTGAACGGTGCCCTTGGCCACGTTCGTTGCCCCAGTGAGCCCAGTGGACACTGCATCTTTGGTGCCAGTCAGGATGGCCTTTGATGTGTCCATGCCAGTCTGGACAGCTCCTTTGGCCACATTCATGGCACTGGTCATCCCACTGCACACGGTGTCCTTGGTGCCCGTCAGGACGGTCTTGGTGGTGTCCAGGCCAGTCTGGATGGTGCCCTTGGCCATGTTCGCTGCCCCTGTCACCCCAGTGGACACTGCATCCTTGGTGCCCGTGAGTGCAGACCGGGTCATGCCCAGGCCTCCCTGCACGACACCTTTAGCTGTGTCCACCATGTTGGCCATCCCAGAGGAGATGGCACCCTTGGTCTTGGTCATCTTAGAGCACACCGGGTCCTTTGCCCCAGAGGTCATCTGATAAGAAAGGACACAAGTGGTCAAGAGGACAGCTGGAGACACTGCACCCCAGACTTCATCCAAGCTGATCCCTCGTGTGCTTCAGGGAGGGGGACTGTCCCCCAGAAAGCCAGCCGCTCACCTCCCACCCCAACACACTTTCCTCTTGTGCTGGTATCCAGCCTCAAGCAGCCCTATCCCAGTGGCAGATGGTCCCCATTGTTGATGGCAGGTTCCTACAGCTCCAGAGCCCTTGCCAAAGTCCCCTGAACTTGGGCTCAGTGCCACTCATTGAATGACATAGTGTGTTCACCCTGCCTACTCTTTACTTTTGGCAGCTTTGAGCCTGGTTTCCCCGTGAGTGGGGAGACCAACTCACTCATTAAAAAGAACATCTTCAAGTAAGAGTGGAGAATCAACATTTAGAAGAGTAATACCTGCAAAAGGACAGGGACAAGTATTGGGTTTGAGTCATGGGATCCCGTCAGCGATTTTCATCATTTTTGACCTCCCAAAGGGCGGTTTCTCTAGTTAGTTGAACTAACAAAGGGTGGTGATGGTCTCAGAGTGCCAGCAAGCAGTTTCAAGCACGAGTGTGCTGTTTGTAAGCCAGGGCTCCTGCACTGGGGTGCTTCTACCCTCCAGGGGACGCCGGGTGGCGTCTGTGGATGTCTGGGCTTGCTGCGACTCGGGGGAGAGGGTGCTCCTGGCATCGAGTGCACCTTCCCTGCAGTGCCCGGGACGTCCCACAACCAAGACTTATCTGGCTCCAAACAGCCAGACTGCTGAGGGGGAGGAGCCCAGAGATTTTATTCTTACCAGTGCCTGCCTGCTGCCCAGCATCATTTCAAGTGGGCATTTGGGCTCCTGCCTACGGAGACCTGAGTTCAAATCTCAGCTCTCTGCTCCCCGCTAGCCCCTCGCTGTGTGACCTCAGGCAAGCCATGTCCCCTCTCTGAGCTTTGTCTAGAGCATGGTGGCTAAAACAGCGCCTCCTTCAAGGATTATGGAGGAAGGGAGTCAAGGTGCCTGAAGCACTTTGCAGGTAGTAGGTGCTCAATTAATGTGGGTCGAGAGAGGCAAGGAGTGGAGAGGAAGAGGGGGAGGGAACAGGGTGTGGCTGCCACGGTCTGTTTTAATCTGGGCCGGAGGGCCTCTGGTGTCCTTCCCCCTTTGCCTTTGCCATCTGGCTGAGCTGAGGGTGGAGGAGTCCTAACAGGGCTCTGGAATCAGTCTCTCCGCTTGGCCAGGCCTTGGGGATGGGATAGCGCGGGAGGTCCCCATCATCGGGGCAGCCTCCACCTGCCCAAGGTTCAGGTACTACACTACCACGCCTCGCTGTGTGACCTTTGGCCGGTGGCTCGCCTTCTCTGTGCTTCAGCTGCCGTGTGGGGTACTATGGCTCCCTTCCTCCCGGGGCCCGTTAACTGTGAAGCAGCACGCAGAGCGCACTGAGCCCAAAGCCCGACACACGGTGAGCTGCCCGTGTTTTCGGTCCCGTGATGCTAGACAGAGCCGGGGAGGTGGGGGGGGGGGGCGCTCTCTGTTGACCACGTGGAGCCCTGCCGTGCTGATGTGCACACAGAAGCTCGGAGGGGAACCAGTACCTGGAATCCCACAGCAGGACACACACGGGCGTCTGCCCTCTGCTTGGCCTGTGACAACCCCTCGGAAGGCAGGAACCGAGATATCCCGGGAGGGGCCCCAGAAGGAGGTGGGGACCATCAGCCTCTGCCTGCGCCTCTCACCTTATCTGAAGGGAGTGGTAGCTTCTCCCCATGGGCCGTCTGCTCCAGGTTGGTGGCTGCTGGGGGGACAGTAGCTGGTCAGGCTAGCGGGAAGGGCGAGGGACATGGGCTGGCATTGGCCACCCCGGTGCCCGTTGCGCAATTGGTGGGCACAGCCTGAAAGGTCAGGAATGTCCCAGCCACCCTGCCAGGGACAGCAGGAGGGGACATCCACGGCCACAGGTCTGGCGCCGTCCCTGGCCCAGCGAGAGGCTCCGTTGACCTCCAGGGTCTCGGGCTCCTGGAGCAGAAGTTCTCTGGAGTTTTCCCTACCCGGACACTCCCCCGAGGGGGACGGCAGGAGGACTCAGGGCCCCGCCCCCCGCCCCTGCCACTGCTGGCAGCTACTCGTCGGGCCCAGGTATGTGGAGCAGAAGTCAGCAGCTCCAGGCTCCGGGCCCAGAGTAAGGTCCGGTCCAGGCAGCTGCCCCAAACCTACGCTCCCCTGCATTGGCCCCTCTGCGCGCCCCAGGGCTGCCCGAAGGGTGGAGAGCCCCCCCAGGCTGTGTGAGCCCCAGGAAGCCAGTGCCCCTTTCTGGGAACCGGGAGGGAAATCGTCAATGAGCTCAGACATGGGGTACACCAGGCCCTGGTCCGTGGTGCATCAGAAATGGGGTGGGAGGCAGGGGAAGGGTCGAGAAAGTAGGGGACATCGCAGGGAGACAGGCTGTGTTCACAACCCCACTGTTGCTGCTTACGCTACTTTGGGCCACTCACCTGCCGTATTGATGCCTCAGTTTCCCCATCTGGCACTAAATGAGCATGCCAGCCCCGTAGTGTCTATTGAGATGACGCTGACACATACGAACCGCCCCCAAATGGCCAAAAGCCCCCTCTGGGGGGTTTCTTCCTGGGGCCCACCTCCAGAGCCCCTGCCTCCATGGAGCTGTCCACTCACCCTCAGTCTGGGGCTGGGCAGAGGCTCCTGCAGGATCGGCGACTGGCTGGGCCTCTTTCGCTGAGCTGTGGGCGCTGGCCATTAGGTTCCGGGCAGAGCTGAAGCCAGGCAGGGACCCCAAGAAGCTCCCCAGGGTCTACATGGGGCAAGGGGCAGCGTTAGCAGGGCTGGGCCTTGGGGGCAGGGTGGGAGAAAGCATCAGACAGCCCTGGGTTCCTGTGTCACCTCACCCTTGTTCCTGGGTGACCCCAGGAAGGAGTCTTAGCCTCTCTGAGTCTCAGTTTCCTTGTCTGGGCAATGGGCAGAGTCAGCCTGCCTCCCGTACGGAGGAGAAGGTCATCCTCCGGGTCTCCAAAGACCTCTTCCTTCCACAGCCCCCATTTCACAGATGGGGAAACCGAGGCTCAGAGAGGGGCCACGGCTGGTTCAAGATCACACAATAGGGAAAGGAGCTGAGGGTTGCTCAAGCCCCCCACTCCCCCCACCCATCCTCCAGCTTGGGACAGGAGGGAAGAGTGGGTTCCATGGCTCTCGGGGGCTTCCCACCCCACCTGGGAAGGCCCTCCGGACCCCAGTACTGTGGAGGTCACCTTGCCAAGGTTCTGGGGGGCTCCCAGGCCCTGGCAGGGATCTCCCCCTCGCACGCCTCCCCTTACCTTGCCCTTGGGTTTGGGAGGATCCCGTCCTCCTTCTTCGTGGGCGGACATGGTAATAAAACTCTAAGCAGCTGGAAGGGGGGCGGAGAGGGTGTGTAAATAGGGGGCCCCCAGGCCTCCTGCCCCACGCCCGTAAGCCAGGCGGCCCCC
>NW_027730268.1:0-313 GCF_054177405.1 Leptonychotes weddellii | reverse complement strand
AATTTCTAGGAGATCTGTCCAAACACGACAATGTGGCAGTTGGTTGGTGGGCGCAGCAATCAGCGTGCAATTCTGGAGAAGGAGAATGGTCTGAATCAGGCTCAGTATTGAGGTCTTCATTTGAAGAACAGGAAGATATTTGGGAAAATTAGGGCAGAAAAGAACGTTGAAACTTACAAACTAGTTAATAAACACAATTTATCTCTGGCACACAAAGCATCCTGTCTTGCTGGTGACATGACTTCATTTTAAGTACCACCCACTGGTGGGCTGAGCTTTCTAAAATACTTGTTGAGCTACCATGATGATCTTT
>NW_027730267.1:0-313 GCF_054177405.1 Leptonychotes weddellii | reverse complement strand
ACAGGATTACACATTCAAATAAAGCTGTGTACATTTATTTGAATGTGTAATCAAGGAGCTGAGCATAAGTAGCACTTATTTCCACGTGTAACTTCCCTGGTTTACACATGTGGGTACCTCAATGTGTTGTTAAAAAGCAGAAAGTGGTTCTTTCTCTATGCATTTTATGCAGATGTTACAGCTTTTGCTATTGTTTATCCGCTTCATTGCCCCTCATACACAAGGCACCTGCACATATTAACAGTCATGCTGCTTCCAAAGGAAGGTTATATTCTAGTTTCTCAAGTTTTCTGAGCCTTTGAGAAAGTTAGAG
>NW_027730266.1:0-313 GCF_054177405.1 Leptonychotes weddellii | reverse complement strand
TCAATTACACCTCAATAAAGCTGTCTTCTTTCTTTAAGATTTTATTTATTTATTTGACAGAGAGAGAGAGCCCAAACAGGGGGCGCGGCCGGAAGAAGCAACAGACTCCTCACTGAGCAGGGAGCCAGGACCCTAGGATCATGACCTGAGCCGAAGGCAGCTACTTAACCGACTGAGCCACCCAGGAGCTCCTAAAGGTATCTTTAAAAAAATTCAAGGGTCACCTGGGTGGCTCAGTCAGTTAAACATCTGCCTTCAGCTCAGGTCATGATCTCAGGGTCCTGGGATCGAGCCCCACATCAGGTTCCCTGCT
>NW_027730265.1:0-313 GCF_054177405.1 Leptonychotes weddellii | reverse complement strand
CTCTCCCTGCTCATGCTCTCTCTCTGTATCTCTGTGTCTCAAATGAATAAATAAAATCTTTAACAAAAAAAAAAAGAATCGTCCATCCCATGCCTTTGGTCACTCAGAAATAAAATGTTACCAGCTAGGACTGTGGTTGCTGGTCACCTTCCATTGTTTTTGTTTTTTTTTAAAGATTTTTTATTTATTTATCTGAGAGAGAATGGGAGACAGAGAGCATGAGAGGGGGAGGGTCAGAGGGAGAAGCAGACTCCCTGCCGAGCAGGGAGCCCGATGCGGGACTCGATCCCGGGACTCCAGGATCATGACCTGA
>NW_027730264.1:0-313 GCF_054177405.1 Leptonychotes weddellii | reverse complement strand
TTCTATCCATACCCTCAACAGATGCCCTTGGTTAGTAAATGGTACCATCATTCATTCATCTTGTGGCTCTGTCCAAAAAAACCTTGGCCTCCTCTTTATTCTACATTTCACATCACATTTATTAGCAAAGCCTGCCAACACCACTTTCAAAATGTATCTCACCAGCCCAGAACTACCTCCATAGTTCAAAACACCATTGCCTCTCCTGTTCCTACTGCAGTAGTCTCCTATCTGGCCACCTCGCTGCCACCCCACTGAGAGCCTCCTATTTTTACTGAGCCAGAGTCACCTTTTCTTTCTTTTTTTTTTTTTT
>NW_027730263.1:0-313 GCF_054177405.1 Leptonychotes weddellii | reverse complement strand
ACATTTTGTCTTATTAAAGAGGCCAAAACAAGTTGGCCTCCTCCCCCTGAAGAAGCTGGCCCACCACGGGTCTGTCCATACCGGACACACACAGAGGGGCTCACCTGAGGGTGGGGCTAGGTGCTTGGCCACAGCAAGGCCTTGTTGGAGCGTGTGGGTGAGGTAGCAGGGAGCAAGACAAGGCCTTCTGCCCCCTGTACGGTTCTTTCTGACCCACCCACTGTGCTTACTCCTAGGGAGCTGAAGAAGGTGAAATAGATCTAAAATTCCATCCTCGGGAGCCCAGGGCCTCCCCATTTCTGGCTGAAGCACA
>NW_027730262.1:0-313 GCF_054177405.1 Leptonychotes weddellii | reverse complement strand
ATGATTTTTATTTTTTTAGATTTTATATACTTGAGAGACAGAGAGCAAGTGAGAGAGAGAGAGAGAGCAAGAGCACAGAAAGGGGCAGAGGAAGAAGGAGAAGCAGACTCCCCGCTGAGCAGGGAGCTGGATGCGGGGCCCAATCCCAAGACCCCAGGATCATGACCTGAGCTGAAGGCAGATGCCCAACTGACTGAGCCGCCCAGGTGCTCCGTATTAGCTTGATTTTATACCTTGTTAGGATAGATCTCTGGAAAGCCCACAGTGGATCCTGAACCCAGGACCCTGAGATCATGACCCGAGCCGAACACAG
>NW_027730261.1:0-313 GCF_054177405.1 Leptonychotes weddellii | reverse complement strand
AGAACTTCTTAAACTTTCATTTGGAGAGTACCATACATTAGCAGCGACATCTAGTGTCTGAATCGAAGAGGAATTTGGCACTACTAGATTGTTCTTACTTGTATCTCCCACATTGATAGATTGTACTCAAACAATAAGATGTATTGAGTATGCAAGGACCTGTCATAATTCCTTTAAGTACCTAATCTCATTTAAGATGCACAAAAATTTCTATGTTGATACTATTTTTGTGTGTGTATGCATGTGTGTACATGTGCGTGTGTGTGTGTGCACGTGTGTGTGTGTGTGTGCGCGCGCGTGCACGCGTGTGGAT
>NW_027730260.1:0-313 GCF_054177405.1 Leptonychotes weddellii | reverse complement strand
TTTGGTATCAAAGTAACACCAGCCTCACAAAATTCATTGTGAAGTATGTGCAATCGGTATTATGTTCAACAGAATAAAACAGTGAATTCATCTGGACCTGGAGTTTGCTTTATTAAATAGTTTTTAATTACAAATTCAACTTATTTGGTAGATATAGGGCTATTCACTATTCAAATTTCCATTTCTTTTCGTGTCAGCTTTGGTCATTTGTGACCTTTAAGAAATTTGTTCCAGGGTACTTGGCTGGCTCAGTCAGTGAAGCACCTACTCTTGATCTTGGGGTTACAAATTCAAGCCCCATGGTGGGTATAGA
>NW_027730259.1:0-313 GCF_054177405.1 Leptonychotes weddellii | reverse complement strand
TAACATTGCTGTGATGTGTCTTCAAATTTATCTTTACTTTCCATGGGTGATTTTCCCCACTTAATTTCTATTGAATACTAATCTTCAGTGACAAGAAGATTCTTGTCTTAATGGTGATCTCTTTATTCATTTATTTCTTCCTTCATGGCAGAAATATTCATTCTATAAGCATCTATTGGATATACATGACCATACACGGCTCTTGGTCTTGGGAAATTACCAGCAAATATTCTCATCTGATATTCTAGAGCCTAAGCACTCGGTAGACAGATAAAAAGATAATAGGTATGTAGATTATAGATAAACATTATAG
>NW_027730258.1:0-5006 GCF_054177405.1 Leptonychotes weddellii | reverse complement strand
CCCCCCCTTTAGATCATTTCTAAGTCGTGTTTTCCTGGGGGTTTTTTGCCTCCAAAGATTTTATTTGGGGGCACCTGGCTGGTTCAGTTAGTGGAGCATGTAAAAAGATTTTATTTATTTATTTATTTGTCAGAGTGAGAGAGAGATCACAAACAGCCGGAGGGGAACAGGAAGAGGCTGAGCAGGGAGCCCGATGCAGGACTTGATCCCAGGACCCTGGGACCATGACCTGAGCCGAAGGCAGAGGCTTTACCAACTGAGCCGCCCAGGGGTCCCAGCTTGTGACTCTTGATCTCAGGGTTGTGAGGTCAAGCCCCAGGTTGGGCATGGAGCCTATGTTTAAAAAAAAAAAAAAAAAGAAAAGAAAAGAAAATATTTTATTTATTTATTTATTTATTTATTTATTTTTTAAAGATTTTATTTATTTGACAGAGAGAGACGTAGCGAGAGCAGGAACACAAGCAGGGGGAGTGGGAGAGCGAGAAGCAGGCTTCCTGCCGAGCAGGGAGCCCGATGTGGGACCCGATCCCAGGACCCTGGGATCATCACCTGAGCCGAAGGCAGACGCTTAACGACTGAGCCACCCAGGCGCCCAAAAGATTTTATTTTTAAGCAATCTCCACACCCAGTGTAGGGCCTGAATTCACAACCCCGAGACCAGGAGTCGTGTGCCCCACCGACTGAGCCAGCCAGGCACTAACCCCTAAGCAGTTTTCCCCTCTGAAGTTTCTCCTGGTGAGAGCTGCGGAGCAGTCAGGTAGTCCTTCTGTTGTTCTTAGTAGCTGTCTGAGCGCCAGGCCCTGGATGAGGGCTTCGCATACATGCATTTAGTCTGTCTTCCGGCCCAATGAAGTGCCATTCCCCCGGTGTTACAGGTGAGGAACCGGGTCTACACAGCTGTGTGGGGGGTAGAAAATTTCTCAAAACTCCTCAGCCTCCCTCGCTCCTCGGTGGGAGTTGGGGGGCCCCCCCCTCTTTGGCGTCCCCGGGCTCCCTCGCTAAAACGTGTCTCCTGCATCAGCCTGACACAGTTGCACAGGATTTGACGGACATAGAGTAGTTTCTCAAAAACCGGGGGCACGCTGCCTGACGTAGTTTCTCATTCCCGTAACCACACTGAAGACAGAGAAGATTGAGTCACCAAGAGGAGGAAGAACGAAGCCAAGCGCACCCAGCTGAGTGGTCGAGCTGGGCTCTGAGCACAGCTGGGTCTGAGGACGAGCAGAGGGAAAGAAGACAGGGTTTGGAGTCACATCGTTAAAATCACTGAAGGCATCTCAGGTTCCTTAGGGAACTATATTCAGCAGAAATAAACATCAGAGCCCGGGTCTCGGCAGAGGCAGGGCGGGGAGGGAGGGTGTGCACCTAGAGCCACCATGATGCATAATGTGTTCACATCTGGCGGTCTCCCCTTGCAGGGTGCCCACGGGGACGCCGTCATCCTGGGCATGTCCAGCGTGGAGCAGCTGACACAGAACTTGGCGGCGACCGAGGAAGGGCCCCTGGAGCCGGCCGTGGTGCAGGCCTTCGATCGAGCCTGGCACCTGGTCGCCCACGAATGTCCCAACTACTTCCGCTAGGGCCAGTCCTGGCTCCAGCTGCCAAAGGTTTCTCTCTTTTCCGCCACCTCTTCTGTTCTCTCATCCTGACCAGTCTGCCTTAAGTTGATTTAACATGGTCTTTTTTGATTGTCTGGCTCGATGCAATATTTTTCTAGATTCCCTCCTGGCTCCCAGATGCCTTCGCAGCGTGTAAAGCCTGGGGCTGTGGCCCACTTGGGATGTTCTTGTCTGAATAAAGCCGGCACTTGACCAGGCTGTTGCCCGGGCCCCGAGTAAACCCCACGAACCTGTCTCCTTTACTGTCTGCAGCCTGTTTTCATCCTGCCCGGGAGCTTACTGCCAACAGGGCAGAACCACGAGGTGGAGTCTCCAGAGGGCAGAGGTAGAGCACACACTGCCCTCAGGAAGCTCTCTCCTGCCTTCTGTACTGAATCCAGCCTGAGCTCTCAACAGCAGGGCTGAGGTGGCCCTCACTCAGCTGTGCACAGGAGAAGAAAAGCAGGCCATGCACCCTGAAGTATACTTTCTCTTATTCAGAAGCACCTCAGGAAATAGAGGCATCTAGAAATAAAATCCTTGGAGCCAAAACCTCCCAATAGCGCCCCCACTGAGAAGAAGAACGATGTTCCTGGGCACCTCCTAAGATGCTGCATGACATTTTTAACAGACTCAATGTCAGCAGTGGCTTTACTCTTGTCCTGGTGAAAGCCTCCTGTCTCCTTGTCATCAGTAGGACTCTCAGCCTTGCCCTGGGTTTCCTGCTGTTGGAGCTGGAAGGGTGGCCTGGGTAGTCATGGTCCCCATTTCCCTTGGCAAACCCCCACTCCAAGCAGGGGGCACCCAACGCTGGGGAAGAAAAATCCCAGGTCTGAGGGTTGCTTCTTGACCATTCCCAGTGCAGAAAAATCAGTCTAGCCCTGGCCAGGGGGGTGGAGTGTGGGCCAAGCAGCAGAAGTCAGCACTTGGAGCTTGCTTATCTTGAAGTGAGGAAGGGGGCTCAGCATGGAAATGCCAGAACAAACCACCAATCAGAAACACTCTTTGTTCTAAGAAATGTCCCATTTACCATCTAGAGGGAGACACCTTGCAGACAAAATTGTTTTCTCTACAGAAGCAGTCACCCTCTCTTGTCTTCATCCACAATAAAATGCATTCTTCCCCTAAACGGGATGGTGTATCGGTTACCATTGTACAATTAGCTGTCCTAAAATTGAGTTGCTTAAAATGACAAAGTCTCCCAAATTTAGATAAAGATTCAAAGCAATCCCTATCAAAAGTCCAACTGCTTTTTTGTTTTATCTTTTTTTTTTTAACATTCATAAACAAATCCTAAAATTCAAATAGAAGTTCAAGGGACACAGAATAGCTATAATCTTGAATAAGAAGCCTACAATCTCTGATTCTTGATTTTGAAATTTACCAAAAGCTATAGTAATAAAGAGTGTGGTAGTGGCATAAGGGCAGACATACAGATCAATGAAATAGAATCGAGAGTCCAGAAATAAACCTTTATATGTACTTTGAATTGATTTTAGAGAAGTGTGTAAAGACAATTCAATAGGAAAATAATAGTTTTCAACAATTGAAGCTGGGACAACTGGATATCCACATGCAAAAGAATGAAGTTGATCCCCTTCCTCACACCATCCACACTCACACAAAATGAACTCTAAGATTGTAGACCTAAATGTAAAAGCTACAATTATAAACCTCTTAAAATACAGGAGTAAATCTTCATGCTCTTGGGTTAGGCAGTGGTCTCTTAGACGACACCAAAAGCACCAGCAACAGAAGAAAAAAAGAATTAGACATTATCAAAATTTAAAATGTGTGTGCTTTGGGGCGCCTGGGTGGCTCAGTCGTTAAGCGTCTGCTTTCGGCTCAGGTCATGGTCCCAGGGTACTGGGATCCAGCCCCGCATTGGGCTCCCTGCTCAGCGGGAAGCCTGCTTCTCCCTCTCCCACTCCCCCTGCTTGTGTTCCCTCTCTCTCACTGTGTCTCTCTCTGTCAAATAAAATCTTAAATAAAATAAAATGTGTGTGCCTTAAAGGATACCATCAAGAAAGTGAAAAGGTGGGTGCCTGGGTGGCTCAGTTGGTTGAGTGTCTGCCTTCAGCTCAGGTCATTATCCCAGGGTCCTGGGATCGAGTCCTGCATCCGGCTCCCTGCTCAGTGGGGAGTCTGCTTCTGCCTGCCACTCTGCCTACTTGTTCTCTCTCTGTCAAATAAATAAATAAAATCTTAAAAAAAAAAAAAACCCAATGGTTAAAAATGAAAGTGTTTTATATTTATCCACCTTGACCACCCCCAGCACTTCATTTGTGTGTGTGTGTAAATTCAAATTTCCTTCTGTCTAAAAATACCTCTAGTAGAGTGAAAGTTTGCTACTATGAATGCTCTACACCTCTGCTTGTCTGAGCAAAGTCTTTATTTTGCCTTCATGTTTGAAGTATTTTCGCTTGGGTTTACGTAGCTGGAGGCTGACAGTTCCTTGTTTTCATACGTTACCATGTCTTAACACGCGCACCTGGGCTGGAGACTTTGGCAAGTCTCGACCGGAGAAGCAGAGAGGCGCTTCTGGGACCGCAGGGCGGCGGGACAGCCCGAGCGCCTCCCCCCAAGCCCCCCAAACCAAGGCCTCATTTCAGGACTTTTAGCAGGTAGGAAAGCCCCCTCCGGAACGACCCCGGGACCCCGGGACGGTTCAGAGCGAGGCCGAGGGAGGTGGGGAGACGTGGCAGCGAGGCCCCTGGAGTCCCAGCCCTCAGCCTTCGCGCTCGCTCGTAAGCCTCGCACTAGCGCCTCCTCCCGGCCCACCCGCCAGCAAAGTGCGCGGTCCCCGAAGCCCCGCGTGACGCGTGCGTGCAGCAGGGCCCGGGTGGGAGGCAGCGGAGCGAAGGGGGAGGTGGGCACACTGCCCCGCCCCCAACGCTGGTGGGCGGGGCCCGAAGTCGCTCCTCAAAGCGGCGACGGCTCGCGCTGGTTAGTGCCTCGCGCCGACCGCAGAGTGCGACGCCTGGGCCACCCGATTCTGCCGCCGCCGAAATGTCCCGGCCGCTGTCGCCGCCGCGGGCCGCCTCCGGGGCCCCGGCTCGGCCCGCCACCGTGCTGGGCGCCATGGAGATGGGGCGCCGCATGCACGCGTCCGCCAGCGCCGCGGCCGTGCGCGCCTTCCTGGAGCGCGGCCACACGGAGCTGGACACGGCCTTCGTGTACAGCGAAGGCCAGCTCTAGAGCATCCTGGGCGGCTTGGGCCTCGGGCTGGGTGGCGACGACTGCAGAGGTAACCGCTCCGTCCCCGTGCACCGCGCGGCGCCCAACCGGCCGGCCCCAGCCGTGGCCCGGCCCGCGGTCAGGACCAATGCCTTCGGCCCCTCCCGGGCGCTGACCGCCCTTTGGACCACCCCCCTGCTCCTCAGGCCCCGTGCACGTGTCGTCCCGGAC
>NW_027730257.1:0-14256 GCF_054177405.1 Leptonychotes weddellii | reverse complement strand
TTTCAGGATTTAGTAGAGGAATACTGTTTTGGGTATCATTTAGGGCTTTGACCATGTGTCAGACAACATTCTCCAGTCTCAAAGAGGTAACAAGGATGGATGCTAGGTGGTTATACCAATGAGATACAGAACATGTCCACCATGGTTTTAGATTTTAAGGGTTAGCTGGGTCGGTAAAGGTTTTCATAATGCGTCCATGCATCTAGGCAAAACCCAGAGTACAGTGGCCTATCCAGCCTGGGGGAAGCCATGGCCACAGGTTAGAGCTGCATAGCCATTGGGTCCCATCCAGGAGCCAGCCATCTAATACTGGGCCTCCTTGAACTGCAGTCAGGACTTTAAGGGCTACTCGATTTTGGAGGGCCATTTTTTTGAGCATGCAATAATTTCAGGCCCATATTTGACTGGGGAGTTATGGCTTGATAATAATCCCCTTTTCTTTAAAGAAATCACTCCAAGCGCATATAAGACTAGAAAGACATATTTGAATCAGTATAAATATTTTTAAGGGTTTTGTCAATAGCAAGGCACAGGTGGGTGCTATCAATTCTGCTTTGGGGGCACACATGTTTCCTGACAGAGCTCTGGCCTCAGCAGTCTGAGTTAGACTGACTATAGCATACCCAGCTTTTCTTACTCCTTTTCCCATGAAACTATTGTCATCAGTAAACCAGCTGTCCTTCACAATTTTAATAGGGGCATCTTAAATCTGGTCAACTCAAGAACCTCTGAACAGTTACACTATATAGAAGTACAATGGTCAGGTCCAGGCATAAGGCAAGTTTGACAGGTTTTAAGTGCTGTTTCAGGCATATCTATAAGCATTACCTGGTGTTTAATAAGTCGGCTTCCCACATCCATTGGTGGCCTTTGGTGTCTAAGACATTCTGAACCTGATGTGGAAGTCATTCCAGTCAGGGACTGTGCCAAAGTGAGCTTGGAGGCTCCTTTTACCAGGAGCACTGTTGTATGCTTAACTAAAGCCTTTGTTTGCAATTGTCCATCCACAGAGGTGGCTTCTAGGATAAACATGACTATGAGAGACAAAACCATTAAGAAGCCCTTTTTGTTTGAGGTAAAGCATTAATATCCTAATTACAAGGAATCACTTGCAAGTGGGAGAAGACTTGTCAAGATATAAGGGCATCCCCAGGTACATTAGCCAATCCTATCATAAAGAAAGTGGGGTCATCCATTATCTCCACAAGTCTATAGTTAACCCTATGGAGTGGGATGTGCTCTGGCTTTTAGGGAATGATTTCATCATCCCAGCCACACAGAATTGGTCAAGGTGCTAGTGGAGTTATACAATTGTTGGGGAATCGATCCCATTTTCCAGTTGTTCAAATAATCATACACCCATGGGGTCCTGTATAACCCCTAGAATAAAAAGCACAAAGATTGTTTATATGAGCTATTGTGGCAATTTCTCTGAAGTTTACCTCAAGTTGTCTAACTTAAGCAAACATTTAAGGATAATCAAAACTAGGATTTAACATCTGCAAAGGTGGGTTATTGAAACATAATTTTTCTCTCTAAAATAACTCATTTCCAGAGACAGCCAAATCAGGACTAATTTGAAAAACAAGTCCAGTTTTAACAAACTTGGCCTAATCATTTGCATAAGCTCAGCAAGAATAGTGATTGATCATATAGATCTTTTTAGAATCTGCTTTGCTGGAACTTTTAGAAGGAATCTCTAGGTTGAACTTGCAGTAGCCTCTCCCGGCCAGAAGCCAAGCCAAGTACTCACCATCAGACATAGGCATGTCTGATGATTTACACATAGGCAATACCTGTAGATTTGGGCGAATTCCTCTTCACGGAGATCCCCAAAGTATCCTGAGGTTCCTGTACCTGCCAGGAAGTGACATTCTCTACTCACCTGGTGAGGCTTCTGGGAACTGTAAGCAAGGTCAAGGGGCTTTATGGCTCCAGGTCTGATAAAGTCAACCTTAGTTCTTTAAAGCTGTTTGGTCATATCTGAGTCTATGCATGTGTCTCTCAAATATGACATTCCAATCAAAGCCTTGGTCAAATAACCAATGTTATCAATGGTGTCCTGTTACAAGGAGAACAGATTCTTACTGAACTTATGCAAATGACTATGATTGCCATGGAGGAAAGAATACTTACTGAGACCTTTGTAATTTTAGAGGGTTCAGGTAGAGAGAAAACCTAAATGCTTCAGTTTGTTTACAAATGAGTATTTTATCACATTTCTGTAAGTCATTGATAAGAGAGTTTCCTTAGTCTGGAAGAGTAAACATTAGAGAACCAGCAACGTTTCAAGCAGGAGTCCCAAAACTATAATCATCTTTTTAATTCACTGAGTCCCATGTTACTATTTCTTAGTTTGAGTGCAGCTTTAGTTAGTTCTGGAAATTCTTACCCATTTTAGTTTTAGGATTTTAAAGATATTGAATACCTGTGTGTGTCCTGAAAGTCCTTTTTGTGAATCTCCTCTAAGATGAAACTCGCAAGAGAGTAAGAACAAGTATACAACTCAGAATAGACATGATGAAAGATCTGATGAGATGCAAGTTTACAATAGAGCTGGCAAGGAAATGAGGTCATTTCTGTGACACATAACACTTCAATAGCCAGAATATCAAGTAATAAAGACTTTATATTAAAACACTAAAATTTAGGAATTGCATATAAGCTCTAGAATATAGCATTTACCCAAATGTAACTTAAGGCTTCTCATTTGTTTAACAGTACTTCTGGAGTGATTTAGCATACCAAATAAAAGGCCTAATGAGTTAAAGGACTTCATTTACAATTTAAATCTCGGGAAGTTTGTTAAAACCTTAGGTATAGCACACGCCTGAATAGGCTTACAGATCATTGCAAAACAATTATTTTTATTTAACCAAGGTGGCAATAAGAGATTTGAAAGGCAAATATGTAGGGTTCTATAGTTGTTAGCAAAACTTAGCTCCTTTAATATTGAGAAGTCTTAACCAAGTGATTGAAGGCCTGATGACAAAACATAGAAACTGGTTTTCTGGACAGACGAGAAAAAACCTTTATTTACATTTTCTTATACAGAGCAGATGAACAATTCAAGAAACCTTGTCTTTTGAACAGAAGAGAATTTCAGTCTTATGCCCGTGTACCTTTAAAATCCATTCATTTCAGTCTTAGTCCATCCTGACCACACCTAAAATTCCTTTCCATAGATATCCCATCCTTCTTAATGACATTTAGCAGAATTTTGCACTCTTAGAAACCTTAGTCTCCAGTGAAGACTAAGTAGAACCAATTGTGAACTGTTATACCAGAATTCTTTAGATGGCAAATTTGTCAGTTAAGCACAAAGCATGTTTACCAACAGGTTTAAATATCCTTAGTTTCTTTGCAATAAGAAGTGAAAAAGCACAATCCTATGTCCAGTAATCAATGATTTAGCATTTTATCCTATTTGGAAAAGACCTAGATGTCCATTGAATTAATCCCATTTATTATCCAAGCAAACTTTAAAGTTTCAGGTTACCAAAGAGTTTGAAAGCTATCTTAACTTCTATGAAAACTTTGATGAGACAATTAACCATCATTTTAGTCATCTTTTTGCTAACAACTTGCAACAGAAATAATGTGAGCTTATTTGACCTTCAGTAGACCTCGATAGAATAAATTTCACGTTTAGTGCTGGTAACTTGAAAGACATGTCTATCTTAATTAAACCAACAAAGTTAACTTAGTTCAAATACTGAATTATGTTCCACCTGGATCCTCCTCATTGTTAATTTTTACCTGAGATGCTGGTGGGGAAATCTGGAGTGGGTGGTGTTAGGTCCAGGGGTTGCTCTTCGTGCTCCTTGGCAGTGAAGGGAGAAGGAGCCCTGGTGCCCGTGGTACCGAGGATGGTAGAGAAGCCAGTCATGCAGGCCGCCCCCAGGGTGGTGCGGAAACAGAAGGGGGAGGGGGAGACAGAAGAGGCAAAGTGCTGCCAGAAGGCAGAGAAAGAGCTCCCGGTTTTAGAGCTCATCATTTAGAGCGCAGATGCCATGTTTTCCCGCCAACAAGGGGGCAGGGGTTAGGCCGACTGTGTTGGGCCAGAGGAGACAGGGAATTTCCCCGAAACAAAGGGAGTTTGGGCAGCTGCTTGGGAATATTCCTTAACGTCCCCCTCCCGAGGGAGACTAACCACATTTGGCTCCAGTTACAGCCATTAACCCAGGAAACGAGTGAGGGAGAAGCCCCCACATCTATTAGGAGGAACAGAGAAAGAGAGCCAGAGTCCCCTTCGCTAGGAATGGCCTGTTTCCTCCAGAAACCTGGGTGTGGTCGGAGGAGGCCTATTTAGATAATTATCATCCGATATGTCACGAGAGGGTTTACTAGCGGACGCACCGGGCAATCAGATTCTGCAAAAGGCCCTTAGGTCTGGGTCCTGGTGTAGAACAATGAAGGCCTAGGTACGAGCAATGAAGTTACCCTAGGTCCATGTGCCCTGTTTCCTGCAGAGGAGATCTAACCGATGGATCCCACTGAGGCCATGCTGTGTTACAGGAGCTTAGTGCTTTCCTAAGTTTTTTAACCCGAATTGTTTCTAGTGGGTTAAAAGGCACCCCGATGGGGCGCCTGGGTGGCTCAGTCGTTAAGCGTCTGCCTTCGGCTCAGGTCATGATCTCAGGGTCCTGGGATTGAGCCCCGCATGGGGCTCTCTGCTCAGCAGGGAGCCTGCTTCTCCCTCTCTCACTCCCCCTGCTTGTGTTCCCTCTCCCACTGTGTCTCTCTCTGTCAAAAAAAAAAAAAAAAACCTTAAAAATAAATAAATAAATAAAAGGCACCCCAAGGGAGAGTCCTTGGGAACCAAAGAAGCCTGCTAAGGCCATGCTCCCAGAAAAGTAAAAAAGGTCCATTACCAAAATACACCCCCAACTCCCAGGTGGTGTCCCACGCAGGCTATGTCAGAGGTTCCAGGCGTTAAAAGCGACTGGAGGCCTCCCTCAAACAAAAATCACTATTGATCACCATTCTGCCTTCCTGTGAAGGCATTCCTGCCATAAAAGGCCTGTATGAGGGATGCTGGCATCCCTCCCATTCCCCATCGCATCCTAGGCTGCCGATGGGTGCCTGGTGAATGGACCGAAACACTCGTGCCATACTAATCTACATCCTGAATGTTGTGTTACTGCCCTGCCAACTTAACCCATGGAAAATACTAGAAAAGTTTTACAAGAGGAAATTACCGAATTTTAATAGTTACTAGAGGACATTGATGGAAAACAGTAAAGATTGAAATCCATCATGGTCTAAGTGACATTCCAACACATGTAGTCTTTACAGCCAACTACCCTAGGAAATGGTATCCGGTTGGGTTTTAATTCAATTGGATATTGGTTTCAGCCGGCTCTCAGTGGCGGTTCCGCGGCCAGAAGTGGCTAGACCAGGGATGTGAAGGGGATCACATTAGATAAATCAGGAGGAAACCTCACACGGGCGTCTTAAGATTGGCAGCTGTCCTGGTGACTTAGGTGGCTGTCCCGTGCCCAAGACAGACAACTCTGTATAAGGACAGGAATAAAGAGAGGGCATCAAGTTTTTGGATCTTATTACCATCCCGGCCAGGTACTAACTTCCAGCAAAAAGGCAGGCTTTCTCCTCCTCATAGAGTAGCCACAGGCTAGAGGATTGCAGTCTGAGCAATTGGCATGAATGTATTCCAGTAAGACCAGACCATACTCCTTGAAGAGCCCTGGAAATGAGTGTAAAGGAAAAGAGAAAGTACTCACCAATTTTGCACCAAAGCTCAGAGTCCAGATGTAAAGACTCAAAGCCCCACGTTCGGGCACCATATGATGAAGTTTTAGAATATAAGTGAGGTTCAGTGGGGTGGAGTTCAGAGCTGATGACTAAGAAAGAATTCTTGAGACTTCTTTGGAACAAAATGGTGGTTTATTAAAGCACAGGGACAGGACACGTGGGCAGAAAGAGCTGCTGCACTGGGGTTGTGAGGGGTGGCTGATTATATACTATGGGTTGGGAAAGGTAAGGAAAAGGGAGGTTTCAAAAGGATTTCTGTATGTTAAAGAAGACTCACAGGATACCAGAGGCCTTGCCATTGTCAAGTTAAGGTTGTTGACCCCTCTAGTAATGCATTAACATAAAGATAGTTGGGAACTTCCTGGAAGAATGTCACACATGTCCCACCCAGGAGTGGGAGGTGGGGAGAGGTTGCTGGGTGTTTGATTATGCTTTGTCTTCAGCCAGCCTTCTCTTTCCTCATCAGTGGCTTCAAGCAGCTTGGTGTCAGGAGCCCTGGGTTGAGTTCTGGAACTGCTTGCCTGACCCTGGCTGAGTCAGGTTATCCCACAGAGCTTCCGTTGACTCCTTCTGAAATTATTGGAAGGTAATATCTATGAAAAGGCTTTTTACACAGAAACGGTTCTGCCTAATGAAGAGCAAATAAAAATGAGGTGATTTGGGCTGCATTATTCTGTAAATAATAGTTTTTAAACCCCCTGTCATAGGATGTGGTATTTTATTGTAGAAGGAGTCCTCAGAAGGCTACAATGAAAGATTCATACCTCAGAGCATGTTTATGTTCCATTGATCTGTTACTTACAGTTTGCCCAGGTAGGAAGGTAAGTGGAGAGAAATACGACGGAAGAGGAAAATAGGAGTGAACCATTTCTTAGGTAGCTTTCTACCTTTCCCATGAAAGCCTTGGGCCAGTGTCATTTTGGAAGAAGAGGGGGAATCCTGGAGCTCTGCCGTAGATGGGTGAGTTCCAGGTCTGGGGAAAGCTGACAGGGATCCTGGAGGATAGCTGAGTGCATTCTGCAGGAGGGTGTGGGCAGGACGAGCTGCAAGGGTGGCTGTGGGTCTCCCATGTGAGAGTTGTGACAGGTGAGAACTGTGAGCAGGTTCCTGGCTGAGGACAGGTGAGGCACAGGTGGAGAGCTGGCCGAGCACCTTCTTCTGTGCCACCAGCCTCACCCAAAACACACCACCTCATCATCTGTCCCTGTACTCCAGTTCAGACTCCTCAGAGTAGCCAGGCTGAGATGTTTCTTCGTGCTTCTTTCTTTGCATGTGTGTGAAATTGAAAACTTAGATGATGGAAATGATGGGTCATCAGAACATCTGTTACTCTTTTATTTCCTGCTCTTCTTTAAATCAGTGAAGTGAATCAGACCTGCTAGTTGAAGAGACTATCTGTGTGCTTTTATTTCCTGTTTTACTTAAACAATGGGAAAACAATCTTCTGAAATATTAAAAGAATCCTTTGTGGATGTTCATGTTTTTCCCTTCTGTGAACCACATTCTGATATTAGAAATTATGTTTTAAAGTAAAACACAGCCTCAGAGCTGATACAGGGTGCGGTGGCCTTTGTGAGAGGGACACATGGAGGAGTGTAGGTTCTTCAGGAGCTCGGGGAGTGGCACATCGTGCTCCCAAAGGAAATCGAGCCCCCTGTTAGCCTTCCCCACGGGGTCTGCTTACCTGGTGGCCCATCCTGGGCTCTGGAAGCTTGACCCAGTGAGTCACTTGTGACTTGAACTGGGGAATTTATGAAGAAAACAGAATGCATGCTGGAGGGTGCCTGCATCCTTTGTACTCGGACAACTCCATGTAGCAAAGGAATTCTTCAGCTCTGAGGCATATCGGGATCCCTGAGGGTGTGGGCTTTGCTTCCTTGGCTGAGGTTGTGTCTTCATCCTTATCTGGACCAGAGCCATGTTTTGTGGCTGTGGAGATCCAGACCCTTATGTGACCATGTCATTATTAGTATTATTATTATTTTAAGAAAGCAATATAGACATTGACTTTGAGATACAAATATCAAAAGGAAAAACACAAGGTCAAATATATATATATAATGACTGAACTCATAGCATCTCTCATTAGTATGAGTAACGTAGGGCTGCCCGTATGAGAAAGGCCAAGGAATTATATTTTGATAAGAAGTGTGCTGTGCACACATAGTGTTTTATTCTGTCATTTGCCTTATTTCTCCAAAGGGAACCTAGAGTGGTAACTGGAGCTTGGTTTTCGACTTTAAGGATGGGAGACAAGTGAATTGAAAGCAGTGTTGACGTTGAAAAGGTGCTCAGTGCCCAGTGAGTGAAGGTTTGAAGCTCGGACTTGGAAGTGTTGGTATTCAGGGAGGATGCTGTCCGAGTTTCTAGCACATGGAGTCACTTGGCTGGTGTGCCTAATTGGGCCAGTTCCTGCCTTCCTAAGGGCAGCTTGGAAGTAGCTTGAAACCCTAGGGCACTTGGGGAGTGGTCTGGATGGGACACCTGTGTGAGTCAGTGTAGACACAACCCAGGAAATTCCAGAGCTAATGATGAGTACATTTGTGAGGGTGGAGTTTGCTTCTCTGTGAGAAGCATTGAGCTGGAGTGGAAAGATGTCGCTGGGTCTTGTGTCTCACTGTGTGAGCAGGTCTGAGCCTGGCAGGGTAGTGGGATCAGATAGCTGGGAGGTTGTGATGCCGTGGTGGTGGACCGTTGCTCATGATGGGCAGGCCAGCTTGGGACTGGGCTCTACTCCCTGGCCAGCCCTCCTGCTGCAGATGTGATCAGAGAGTTGCTTCCTGTTTTGGTTCTCAAGCCCTCAGCTCAGCAGGGTGGTTGGTGGGAAGCAGCCCACAGGCAGCATTATCGATTCTTGCCCAGTGTGCCCCCTGCTTCCTCGGAGGAGGCACGGCAGATGTCCTCTGCGTGGTGTCTGAATTCAGCCAGCAGAAGCACTTCTTCCAGAGCCACACCCCTGAGAAATCCTCTCTCCATGTACCTGTGCTGTGTGCAAGAGGTCACTTTTCATTGGGAACTGAAATCTCAGCTCCTCTGTTCAGATCTGAGGCCACACAAGACACCAGTCTCCATGAAGGTCTAGTTCCAAGTGGAACCTGATGTGTGAGACTGAGGCGGAGCCTGGGTGGCCTGCTGACCCTTCTGCAGGCTCCTTCCCGAAAACCGTGCAGCACAGCCTGGTTTGTGATGACGTCACAGGAAAGAGTGCCAGATTCACCACTCTGCTTGACCACAGGAGGATTCTGGACTTCAGTCACAGGTGGCTGGTGCAGGGAAGAGAGATGTCTGTTTCCCAGG
Source organism: Leptonychotes weddellii (assembly GCF_054177405.1). Taxonomy (NCBI): domain Eukaryota; kingdom Metazoa; phylum Chordata; class Mammalia; order Carnivora; family Phocidae; genus Leptonychotes; species Leptonychotes weddellii. The sequence continues at coordinate 5,184 of NW_027730257.1, read as the reverse complement.
ACCTTGGCCAGAGGGAGATTTGGACCCTGGGATGGGTCTCTGCTCAGCTTTCTCAGATGAGCGCCTCGGGCAAGGAGAGGAAGTATGTGTGCTCACCTGTAAATGAGGAAGGTGTCTGGTTTCAGGTTGCATGGGCAGGTGGATTCCTCGTATGGCTCATTTTCCTGATGGTGTTCAGGGTGCAGTAGGTGTTCTCCCTTGTCCCAGGCACCCTAGCTGTGCAAGAGCCCTGGGGCACCTTTTCCTCCAGGGCTTTGGACCAGGAAATGGGAGGGAGTCAGTGGTGAAACCATCAGTGTGGGCCTCTGGTTCTGCCCTGCCGAGATGGACTGGTGACTGTGATAACTGCTATGGAAATACAGAGCAGGAGACAGGGTTGGGGTGCTGAAGGGGAGGTAAGGGTGGTGCTTACTATTCACATAGGAGCCAGGAGGCTCTTCACTAGGAAGGTGATACTTGAGTCAAGATCTAAAGAAGGTGAAGATGGGACTGGAGATTATGCTAAGTGAAATGAGTCAAGCAGAGAAGTCAATTATCATATGGTTTCACTTATTTGTGGAACATAAGGAATAACATGGAGGACATTAGGAGAAGGAAGGGAAAAATGGGGGGCGGGAATTGGAGAGATGAACCATGAGAGACTATGACTCTGAGAAACAAACAGGGTTTTAGAGGGGAGGGGGGAGGGGGGATTGGTTAGCCCAGTGATGGGTATTAAGGAGGGCACGTACTGCATAGAGCACTGGGTATTATACGAAAACAATGGATCGTGGATCACCACATCAAAAACCAATGATGTATTGTATGGTGACTAACATAATAAAATTAAAAAAAAAAAAAGATCTAAAGAAGGTGAGCCGTATCAAGTCAAGAGCATTCTAAATGGAAGGGAAAGCATGTGCAAAGGTGCTGGGGCAGGAGCATAGCCCATATGTGCAGGAGCAGCAAGAAGGCCCTGTGGCCACAGGAGACAGCTTAGGACATGACCTCAGGGAGGTGACAGAGGGAGACAGAAAGCCATGGCAGGGCTGTGACCACATGGGGCCCTGTTTCACTGGGCCATCCTGGCTACAGTGTTGAGAACCGATGACAGAGGGTTGAGGATAGGCAAGGGAGGTCCATGATGAAGCTTTCCATGGAACTCGGGCAAGAGATGGGCTCCAGTGTGGAGCAGACAGGTGGCCTTGGAAGAAGTGGTTAGTCCTATCCTGGGTACGCACTGAAGATGGAGCTCACAGGATTTGCTGATGGGTTAGACATGGGGAAGGGGAGAAAGGAGGAATTGGGGTAACTCCCAGCTGTGGTTGGTTGTCCTGGCCTGAGTGAGAGGAAGGAGGAGGTTTTTGGGGGTAGGAGGTAGTCCGTGTTCCACATGCTGAGGAAGGTGCCTTTCACGGTGGATCTGCTGATGTTTGTGTCCCGGAGAACATTTAACATCTACTCCCTCAGTAACTTTCACGTACAAGTATCCCCCAATTTTTAAAAGTTCACGTTAAGACGCTTGGCTATTTTGAAAGATCTATGTAATTACCCAGCTTCAGTAAGAAACCTGAAGAGGATTTCCCTCTTATGGAAAAAGTCAAAAAGTGAGCATCGCGTTCAGCATCTGTTTTGCGGGGAGCCACTGCAGAGGTGGCGTGCACCCCAACCAGCTTCTTCCTGGGAACCGCTCTCCACGTCCAGCCCCCAGCACTTTGAATTGTGTCCCTGAGCATCTTCTGTGATTCTATATGAATTCTGGGACTGTCTTCTATTTCTTTGAATAATGTCATTGGAATTCAGGTAGGGATTTCATCACATCTGTAGATTGCTTTGGTTTTGATGGGCATGTTAACATTATTAACACTTCCAGTTAACGAGCATGGCATATGCTTCCATTTATTTATGTCGTCTTCCGTTTCTTTTACTCATAAAACCCCCCCTCAACATACACGTTTTTCCTTCCTTTTCGACCACGTGTTCAGTGTACCAGGTCTTTCTCATTCCTGGTTACTTTTATTCCTAGATTTTTTTCTTGATGCAATTGTAAATGACATTGCTTTCTTATTTTCTCTTTGTGAATGTTTGTCATCAGCATACAGAAATGCAACAAGTTGGGGCACCTGGGTGGCTCTGTCAGTTAAGCATCTGTCTTTGGCTCAGGTCATGATCCCGGGGTCCTGGGATCGAGACCCACACTGGGCTCCCTGCTCAGTGAGGAGTCTGCTTCTCCTTCTCCGTCTGCTGCTCACCCTGCTTGTGCTCTCTCTCTCTCTCTGTCAAATAAATAAATGAAATCTTAAAAAAAAGAAATGCAACAGGTCTCTGTATATTGACTTTGTATCTTGCAGCTTTACTTAACTTGTTTATTCTAACTTTTTTTTTTTGGTGGAATAATTAGGGATTTCTATATGTGCTACCATGTCATTTGCAAATAGTGACAGTTTTCCTATTTGGGTTCATCTTTTCTTTCTTTTTCTTCCTTCTTTCCTTTCCTTTCCTTTTTCCTTCCTTTCTTTCTTCCTTCCTTTTCCTTTTCCTCTTCCTTCCTTCCTTCCTTTTTTTCTGAATGCTCTGGCTAGGGCTTTCAATACTATGTTGAATGAAAGTGATGAGATTGGGTATCTTTGTCTTGTCCTTGATCTCAGTGGAAAAGTTTTCAGCTTTCACTCTTGAGTATGTTAGCTGTGAGCTTTTCATATATGGCCTTTGTTGTGTTGAGGTAGGTTCCCTCTATACCCAGATGGTTTATTGTTTTTATCATAAATGCACACTGAATCTTGTCAAGTGTTCTTTCTCCATCTATTGTAACAATCATATGATTTTTATCTTTTATTTTGTTAAGATGGTTTATCCCATTGTTTGATGTGCAGATGTGGAATCGTCCTTGAATCCCTGGAATAAATCCCACTTGATCATGTTGTGTGATTCTCCTGATGTCTTGTTGAATTCATTTGCTGATAATTTGTTGAGGATTTTACATCTATGTTTATGAAGGATACTGGCCTTTCCTTTTCTTGTAGCGTCCTTGTGTTTTGGTAGCAGGATAATGCTGGCTTCATAAAATGAGTTTGGACGTGGGCCCTCCTCTCCTATTTTTAAAAGAGTTTGAGAAGGGTTGGTATTAATTCTACTGTCTGGTTGAACTCCTCAGTAAAGCTGTCTGATCTTGGACATTTGTTTATATGTTGGGAGGCTTTTGATTATCAAATCAATCTTTTTACTAATTATCAGTCTGTTCAGGCATTTTTCCTTCACAGTTCAGTCTTTCTAGGTTGTTGGTAGGAACTTATCTATTTCTTCTAGGTTGTCCAGTGTATTGGCCTCTACTTGCTCATAGTACTCTCAGGATCCTTTGTATTTTTGTGGTATTCATTGTCATGGCTCATCATTCTTCCTCTTTTTTTAAAAATTTTTTCACATTTCTTTAAAATTTAAATTCAATTAATCAACATATAGTACTTCTTTAGTTTTTGATGTAATGTTCAATGACTCATTAGTTGAGTATAACACCCAATGCTTATCACCACACATGCCCTCTTTAATGCCCATAACCCAGTTACCCCATTCCCCCACCCACCTCCCTTCCCACAACCCTCAGTTTGTTTCCCAGAGTCAAGAGTCTCGGATGGTTTTTCTCCCTCTCTGATTTCTTCCCATTCAGGTTTCCCTCCCTGTCCCTATGTTCCTCTCTGCTACTCCTTATATTCCACAAATGAGTGAAACCATACAATAATTATCTTTCTCTGCTTGACTTATTTCACCCAGCATAATACCCTCCAGTTCCATTCATGTCGATGCAAATGGTAGATATTCATCTTTTCCGGTAGCTGAGTAATAACCCTTTGTATATATGAACCACATCCTCTTTACCGATTCATCTGCTGAAGGACATGTCGGCTTCTTCCACAGTTTGGCTGTTGTGGACATTGCTGCTATGAACCCAAATTGGGGTGCATATGGCCCTTCTTTTCACTACCTCTGTGTCTATGGGGTAAATACCCAGTAGTGCAATTGCTGGGTCATAGGGTAGCTCTATTTTTAACATCTTGAGGAAATTCCATACTGTTTTCCAGAGTGGCTGCACCAGCTTACATTTCCACAAACAGTGTAAGAGGGTTCCCCTTTCTCCACATCCTCGCCAACATTTATCATTTCCTGTCTTGTTAATTTTAGCCATTCTAACCGGTGTAAGATGGTATCTCAGTGTGGTTTTGATTTGTATTTCCCTGATGGCAAGTGATGGGGAGCACTTATTCATGTGTCTGTTAGCCATTTGTATGTCTTCTTTGGAGAAATGTCTGTTCATGTCTTCTGCCCATTTCTTGACTGGATTATTTGTTTTTTGGGTGGTGAGTTTGCTAAGTTCTATATAGATTTTGGATATCAGCCCTTTATCCGAAATGTTATTTGCAGATATCTTCTCCCATTCTGTTTTTTGTCTTTTGGTTTTGTTGACTGTTTCCTTTGCTGTTCAGTAGCTTTGTATCTTGATGGCGTACCGGAAGTTCATTTTTGCTTTTGTTTCCCTTGCTTTTAGAGACATGTCTTGCAAGGAGTTGCTGTCGCCAAGGTCAAAGAAGTTGCTGCCTGTGTTCTCCTCTAGGATTTTGATGTGAGACAGGAATCCATCATCTTTCTTTCCTGATTGTATTCAAACCCTCCCTCTTTCTTGGTGAGTCTAGCTAAAAGTTTCTCAGTTTTGTTTATTTTTCCACAAAAAGGCAGCTCTAATTTTCATTGATCTTTTGTCTTTTTAGTCTCCATTGGATTTATTTCCACATTCCTTTTTGTTATTTCCTTATTTCTACTAATTTGGGGCTTTGCTTGTTTTTTCTTTTTTTTTCCTACTTCTTTTCCCATGTAAAATTATGTTGTTTATTGGAGAGCTTTCTTGTGGATAGAGGAAGACCTGAATTTCTATGAATTCCCCCTTAGAGCTAATTTTGCTTCATCCTAGGTTCTCTTTTTCATTTGTCCCAAAGTACTTTTATTTTATTTTATTTTATTTTTTTTTTTAAAGATTTTATTTATTTATTTGAGACAGAGAGAATGAGAGACAGAGAGCATGAGAGGGAGGAGGGTCAGAGGGAGAAGCAGACTCCCTGCCGAGCAGGGAGCCCGATGCGGGACTCGATCCAGGGACTCCAGGATCATGACCTGAGCCGAAGGCAGTCGCTTAACCAACTGAGCCACCCAGGCGCC